>NC_051179.1:118293996-118301496 GCF_013339695.2 Rhipicephalus sanguineus
ACTGCGGCCGGGAAACGGAAACTCAAACTACAGCAATACACAATGCACACTGATAGCGGCGAAGAGAGCGTCGCGCGTCCATAATCTGCCCTGCGGTAAAGGCACGTCGGAATATACATGCAGCATCGAAATTCGAGCCTTATGGCTGGTGGCCTCGTTAGTTCGAGAATAATCTCAAACTGTTCGCGTTTGCGCGCTCTAGCCTATAAGAAGACTCTAAGAGAATCTGGAAGTTTCCCAGACATTACGGCGCGGCTTGCTCAAGGCGGCGGCTACGCGTGCACGAACTGGTTACATAAAAATGACAAAAAAGAAGCGCGGGTGGCAATAAATATATCCCCGACACTCAGACACACCGTGTCATTTTTCAGCTTTCCAGCCGGAAGACGCAAGCGTTGGGCGGCGGTTCTTTTAAACCCAAGAGCGCTTAATGTCGACGAAGCGCGGTTACATTGAGCACGCAGTTCCCGCCACTGCGCCTTCGCCGAGCTCGCTTACTTAAGTCCTTTTCGTCATGGAACACTTGGCACTCGATGTCGACGCAGTGAAATTAAATAAGAAAAAGAAGAGAATCAAGCGGGAGTATGTAGGACACTGAGTGGTTTCTCGTGTTTCAGGCGTCGCAAGAGCACGGAGAAAAACGGAGCCGAGTTTCATGGCGTTACGTCGTAGCCTACCCGATCGAAAATCACACACCGGACTTGTGCCGCATCGCTCCAGACTTATAGGCGTGGCGAAAATACCGCATTCTCACTGCAGGAGGGCCAGGGTGCACAGACACACCCGCAGTCCATGCACGACTGGTAAGTGCGGCCTGGATTGGTTGGTGTGCGCATAGCGGGTCGTCGACCTCACATTTATCAGGGTAAAAGGCACATCGAGGCGGCCATATCGGCATACGTAAAGGTGTGCCTCAAGCGTGTTTTCGGGCGGCGGTGGAGCACCACGTATTTAAGTGCTCGCTGTGCGAAAGAATTCTAATAATTCGGAAGCACAACAAAATAGTTTGGTGCTGCGTCTTGAATATGATGAAATGCCGTCTCGCCTGAGCCTCGGGCCTTAATGTGTGCTTTCTTAGCACCACAAAACAGGTGCAATGGACCACACATTTTACAACGGTATTGAAGCTAGCAGTGATACAAATATTCGCTTGTTCTTGATTCGATTGATTTGCCTGCAGCGCTTGACGGCGACTCAGCAGAATCGGGCTACAGGGGCCGCGAGCACCATTCTCTACATCTCATAATTTGATCTCTTAAGTAGTGGGGGCCTTTACATGCCATTCATTCAATCTGATTACAGGTCATGCCGTAGTTGGAGACTGTGGATTAGTTATGTTCACCGGCAGCTTCACAGTAAACCAACTCGCACACTTGAGGGCCTTTCACTGTATCGATGACTAACACCCTTACACGCTAGAAAAAAGTTTTTTACGAATGGAAACACCTATATCATAGGTGGGGGGGGGCGCCAATCGTCTAAACACCCTTATCACTAAAAAAGAAAGGCTACCGGCCAGGGAACATCCTATTACAGATGACACCAGCGCAGCAGGCATACACACGCGTCCAATCACTCTCAACATAGCACTGGAAAACAACAAATCAGCAGAAGCGCTCGCGCTACAGACTTATATCACTGGACATTTAGACACACCCTCGGTATCACTGGACATTGAACAATTTGTGTGGGTGACATAATGTCGTCCTTCGTGGAAACATTCAGTTATGCTTCATAGAACTTAATCATCATCAGCCTGACTAGGCCCACTGCGGGGTAAAAGCCTCTACCATGTGTGCCAATTTACTCGGTCATGTGCTTGCTTAGGTCACATTATCCCTGGGTGTGCTCCGATAAGAACGTCCTTGCTTGTCCGGCGACCTTCTCATTTGTGCTGAAATAAATATATGCTTCTGTCCGTGTCCTCAGGACAACGACAACAATCTTAGTTTGAGCAAAAAAAATTGCCTTCGGCAAAAAAATTCTGATGACACCACTCAGCCAGAACCGCTTTTGCGAATTGCGCGAAAATGAAAATTTGACGGGATCTCACAAAAAAAAACAACTGCACCTGTTGCTGTAAGAGGCTTTTCCTGAAATACTGCTAATAGATGCAGTTTTCAGAGTACTGCATCTTAGAGTGTTGGGGCCATGTTCCGTAAGGAAAAAAATCGCGAATATGGCACATTGTTCAATAATGCCGTAATTTCACATTTTTCTTTCTTCGCTTCTATGCCAGTGAGAATTTTCAAAATTTGCCAATGGTGCCACACATTCATTTAACAGCTTTGCCAAAAATAGGTGCGAATATTCGTCAACGCTGACCAAAACGCTTAAGTAAGAGCATTTTCTAAAAAATGCAATAAATTTGAATACATTTAAAAAGGCCGCATTCGATTTGTTTCAACGCCCTAGACTTGAAGCCAAACGCGTGTTCTAACGTAACCTATTGAAAGCGGCCGTCGCATTTCGACGGAGGCGAAGTGCTAGAGGCCTGTGTGCCTCTGCGATGTCAGGGCACTATTAAGAACACCAATGTCGAAATTTCCAAAGCGCTTCACTACGTGCGTCTATCATAATCTATCGTGGTTTTGGGACGTAAACTCCAGATAATATTACATGCGAGCGTAATTATTCAATAAAAAGGCAATATTTTAGTGACATCGAAGCTACGAACTACTATTGTGACCAAGTTGACGTGCAACAAACTGAATGCGTGCGCATGTAGCTGTAGTTGCCATCGCAATAATTGTTACGTCTTACTTAAGTATGTTTTCTTCGAGTTCACGAAACACATATTGACAGAGGAGCGTGCGCGAAATGTTAAATATGGGACAGGTTCTTATTTGGCTCTTCATTGCCGCGCAAGTGATCTTCAACAGGTTTTGACAGGACGAAAATCTTGCATCGGCACAGTGATCGGTGCGCAAGAGAATAATGGAGGCTTTTTACATGTCCCTCAGGGTGACAAGTGCATCAGTCAACCTTCGCTAGCGTTATCACAGGCAGAAGTACATACCTAAGAATGGTTTACGCATTGTTCTGATTAGTCAGGCACTTGTTTGGCTTTAGCGCTTCTTTTTTTGTCTTGTACAATCGAGATGGTTTTACGTATCGTGCTTTGTCAGTTTTTTATTTCTTCTGTTTCAATAGTATTGACATTCAGTTTGTGAGTGGGTGCCCGTCTGTGACACTTCTTCCTCGTCCTCGTTTTTCGTTTTTTTCGCGCTATTTCCTTGAAGATAGAAAACCATCAACTCGCCACCTGTTCATTGTGATGCAGCTGTGAAATCTGATGACAGCCTTGAACATTCCTTCCTAGTGAACTGTCGCACTGCTTTATGCATTAACTCAACTTCAATAGACTTGACAGTGTAATAGAATTCCGCACATTCTAACACTGTATTTCACTCTCGTTCACGGACGCCGAATAAATAAGAATTTACACATTCACTAAAACTGCTGAGAAAGCTGCGTATATATGCTGTTTTTGAAGAGAAGCTTCCGCATTCTATGCTCCCATCCCTTGCAACACTTCGAGGGTAATCATAGGAATAAGGAAAATATTATTTCCCCAATGATACCATCAATCAATGAACATTTTCTTTCTCCTTGAGGAATATCGGGATGACCGAAGGAAGGCTTCAGTTGGAAGCCGACTAAGCTGGTCCCCTACAAGTTCGAAATAAGTAGTCGCAGTGCACTTCAATAATATACATGGAAGAACCGGATAAACATGCAGAGTACATTTCACCTTCTGCGAAACAAAATCGACACTAGCAAAAACATACACAATGAACACAATACATGAATCGACTGGGATGCATCAGAGCAAAATGTGTTCAGAGCACTGAAAAAATGTAAATGAAAGGAGTTATTACACGCAATAAAGACAGTGCCGAGAAACGAAATTGCAAGAGATGAGGTACACCCTGAGGCTTAAATACGAATACTAAGACCAATAAAACACCATTCATATTAGATATTGGCACGTGAAGAGACTAGAATGCACAAACGAAACATGATTAGAACGGAGTGGTGCTGCAGCTATGTTCTTCGGTCCCCATGATTGCATCCTTGTGCTTGCTTCAGCGTGGCAGGAAATATAAAGATACAGTCCATATTTCGTACAAACTAATTAAACAGATAACTTAATTTAAATTGTAATGCAAAAATAATGTTACATTTAGAATGACAACGTCGGAAAGAACGAGAACGAACTATAAGGCACATACTCAAACTACACCCTTAAAAAAATGCCATCGAATTATTTCTGTACCACAAAGTTTGGTTTAGTCTGACCCTAGTGTTTCCATATCAGAAATAGGCCTTAGAAATTTTTACTGTTACATGTCTGCATTGGTGAAACAGCTAAAATTTCAGGTAGAATTCGTGCATGTCATTACCATGACAATCTTTGACGCATGGGTATCACACTATTTACATGTCTTCGGAATAACCGATATGTCTCCTTGGGTAGAACCCCTGCCTGTGCTGACTAAAGTGAATACCAGGTTCAACCCGCGGCGAATTTTGAGTGTGCGTTGAAACCTTGATTGAGGTGTGGGTCAGTGCTTCTTTGTCAGGCTTGTCATAGTCCAACAGGCTGCACCGCTGTGGCTTGTTGGTGCTCAGCTGCAAGCTCTCTTTGTGCGAGAAGGCTTGGCACCTTGTTGATCACACATCACCTACAGCTGTGGGAGAGATACCCTGAAAAAATGGCTATGTAGTTGAGCGCAATTGCGTGTGCTGATTATTGTTTGGATTGTTTTTTTGTCTCAGTCCAACCGTAAAGTGAATTGTTGCGCAGTAACATACAGGCCAACTTGGCAACAACGTAGTGGGTTTGAAACTACAATCTACGTTATGTCTGTTTCGAAAGAAAAAGAGATAACATTAAGGATAACAACGCAGGCACTGTTTTAGACATGCTCTTGTGCACATCAGCATATTTCCGCAGCTTCTCTTTTGCTTTTTTACTAATATGCACTGAGGACCAAGTCTAATTATTGCGATACCGATAACTGTTATACGTTTGCGAGTGGGGAAGTGCTCCTTCTCTGATTGTTCATTCCTGCTTGTCCGCGCCCTTGGTTTGGTTCGGCTAGAAAGTGCGTTCCTGGCGTTGAGCAAGCCCTTACATCTGACCTGGCACTGGCCACCTTAGTGCGTCCAGGCGCGCCCACCATCCTTCACACTGACGCTAGCAGTCGTGGTCTCGGGGAGGTGCCATTCTCCTGCGACGTGACACCACCGGGGTCTAGCGCGTGTAGACGAGATGACATCTTTGCTGTGGCCGGTGTGCTCTCACCGCTGCAGAGAAGAATCACACCGTAACCTAGCAGGGGTACTTAGCCGTTGTTTGGGCAGTACAAAATTTCGCCCATAACTTCATGGCCGCCATATTATAGCCGTTACTGACCACAACGCACTGTGCTGGCTTTCGTCGCTAAAAAACTATCGGGTCGCCTTGGTCGCTGGGTGCTTTGCTTGCAGGAGTACGATTTCGACATCGCCTATAGATCCGGAAAGAAGCATCAAGACCCTGATGCTCTATCTCGCTACCCTCTGCCCAGCCATGATATCTCTACATCGCCTCCTGCCACTGAAAGTGCTTTACCCATCGCAGCACTCAGTTGGCTAAGACCTGCCCCATCCATGCTTGTGTCGCACCAACGCACCAACCGACCCATACCGCCGCACTATTTTTGGAGCGCACCGAATGCTCTTCTGATCCTCCGAACGCCCGACTTCGTCGACAGCTTAACCAGTTCAAGTTTCACGGTGGTGTTTTACATCGCTATGTTTACCACGTCGACGGCAACAAATGAGTACCAATCATACCAGGTTCTCTACAACCTGAGGTTCTCAAGCATTTCACGATGATCCCACAGCCGGTTCATCTAGGCCATCATAAAACCTGTGACAAAAAAAGTTGAGGCCCTTATCACCCATGATAACCCTATCGGAAAAGCCGCAGATCCCACGCATTGTGGAATCGATGTAATGCGAAGCAGCCAGCAAAGAGCTGCTACATCGTCTTGTATGTCATTGAGGAAAATGCGTGTCATGGTTTCATGTTAACTCCTATTATTTTGTTCGTCACACAGTAACTCGGCGCAATACCAACTCGGTCGATCAAGCTAGAGAACAGCCGCCGCGCCCCATGAGCGTGGCACGCAAGTCATGCTGTACATGACATACGTCTCATGACTTTCATGTTAACTCGTGTTTTTTATGTTCGTCACACAGTCACGTCGCGCAAACCAATTCCCGGGTAGATCAAGCTAGCGAAGCCGCCGCCAGCGCCCCATGAGCGTGGCACGTAAGTCATGCTGTGCATGACATGCGAGTCATGATTGTCATGTTAACTCGTGTTTTTATGTTCGTCACACAGTCACGTCACAGATACCAATTTTGTGTAGATAAATCTAGCGAAACCGCCGCCAGCGCCCCATGAGCGTGGCACGTAAGTCATGCTGTACATGACATGCGTGTCATGATTTTCATGTTTAACTCGTGTTATTTATGTTCGTTACACAGTCACGTCGCGCAATACCAATTTCGGGGTAGATCAAGCTAGCGAAGCCGCCGCCAGCGCCCCATGAGCGTGGCACGTAAGTCATGCTGTGCATGACTGCGATCATGATTGTCATGTAACTCGTGTTTTTATCGTCACACAGTCACGTCACAAGATACCAATTTTGGTGTATATAAATCTAGCGAAACCCCGCCAGCGCCCCATGAGCGTGGCACGTAAGTCATGCTGTACTGACATGCGTGTCATGATTTTCATGTTAACTCGTATTATTTGTGTTCGTTACACAGTCACGTCACGCAATACCAATTTCGGGGTAGGTCAAGCTAGCGAAACCACCGCCAGCGCCCCATGAGCGTGGCACGTAAGTCATGCTGTACATGACATGCGTGTCATGATTTTCATGTTAACTCGTGTTATTTATGTTCGTTACACAGTCACGTCACAAGATACCAATTTTGGTGATATAAATCTAGTGAAACCGTCGCCATCGCCCCATGAGCGTCACGTAAGTCATGCTGTACATGACATGCCTGTCATGATTGTCATGTTACTCTTGTTTTTTGTTCGTCACACAGTCACGTCGCGCAATACCAATTTCGGGGTAGATCAAGCTAGCGAAACTGCCGCCAGCGCTCCATGAGCGTGACACGGAGTCATGCTGTACATGACTGCTGTCATGATTTTCATGTTAACTCTAGTTTTTATTTCGCCACACAGTCACGTCGCGCAATACCAATTTCGGGGTAGATCAAGCTAGCGAAACTGCCGCCAGACGCTCCATGAGCGTGGCAGTAAGTCATGCTGTACATGACATGCGTGTCATGATTTTCATGTTAACTCGTGTTATTTATGTTCATTACACAGTCACGTCACAAGATACCAGTTTTGGTGTATATCAAGCTAGCGAACTGCCGCCAGCGACCCATGAGCCGTGCCACGTAAGTCATGCTGTACATGAC
>NC_051179.1:118654095-118685756 GCF_013339695.2 Rhipicephalus sanguineus
CGCAGAAAAAACGCGTGACGCGCTCACCGAAATACCCTTCGCACACAGAGCTGGCGCGCACTAAAGAAATAATGAATAAAACTAAACAAATTGTCAAAAAATGCAAGGAGACGATTACATCCGTGAAATCACGAAACAAACCACCGCCGCCCGTTGCACCGTCCGGTGGTACGTAAGAGCGCTGCCGACTGCTGAGTCCATTGCTCCATGCATGGACCCGGCAGTCGGGTTGGCGAGCTTCAATGTGATAGCGTTAGAGTGCACGCCCAAAGAAAAGCCCGTCTCAGCAATATTGGAAGGTAATCATCGCTTTTCAAACAAGTTATTTCGGGAAAAACTTCGTTAAATCGGGTCCAGTGGCCAAGCTAGTTCGGGTTGATGATAACATTAAGCTCTATGTGTATTTCCAGGGGAACAGAAATTTCTTCGCTAGATCAAGAACTTCGTAAAATCTGGTTACGTTAGACTGAGTTTTAACTGTATTTATACTCCTCATATACATCACCTTGATGTGTGTATTGGCGGTAACCTAGACTTGGTGGGTCACCGTTGCCTACCTGCTGTAAATTATGCCAGCGAGACACTGGATTGTCTTCGCCGCAATTTTTTCTCAATCTCCTGTTTCGTTGAACTTCAAGCTCCACAAAAATTTAACATGCTAAAAACAGGATTATTCTGCATGTGTTTGGGATCCCCGTAAACACCACTCTGAACATTCCTTATTATAGCCCGTAACAACTCAGTCCACTTTATTCTTTCTAATATTTTTTTTATTGTGTAGGCTATAAAAGAGCCACAGCCGCAACTTCGATAAAATATGGCCTTGATGTACCTTCTCTCGGTTCATGTCACCAAGATCTTCGCCTATGTCTCTTTCATGAAATATTTGTTCAATTCTCAGCTATATTTGTATACACAACGATTTGCCTGCCTCGACACTTCATATCCTGAAGAAAAAAAAATAACGCGAGGCCTGCGCAGAACACGCAGCGCAGCCACAACGAAAGCTGGGGGAACGGCTTTTCTAGCCTTTCACAACGAGAAAAAAAAAGCAGGCTTCCAGCGGGATTTGAATTCAGGCCCCTGCGTGGCAGTCGAGTATTCTACCACAGAGCCACGCCAGTGCTCGAAAATCCTTCGCGAAAAGACCCTATACAGGCAACGAATCACGTTAACAGGTGGGTGTGTCCAGATAAGATCGGACACGAGGTCCCGGTCACCATTCCCGATTTTGATGAAACTTACTGTAGGCCTAAGCATTATACCCAGAACAATTGTTTCGAAGTTAGTGCTGTGAAAAAAAAAATGTGTTCGCCTGAAGAAAATATATATAAATTTTGGCCGCAAAAAACACTTTTCCGCCAATTTTGCGATTTCTCAAATTTCAGCGCACCTAGGGAGAAAACAGTGCATTTCTTGGTCACAATATTTTATCCCTTCAAAGAACAAGTGAAATACAATCTTATGAGCCTATTATTTTCCTTACCTGTCGAAGCACTTTTGGAGGAAAAAATCATAAACATGGGAAATCCCGCAAAATTTGCCGGCAGAGTTTTCGTTGTGTAATATGACTTTTGTTGGGACTTAACAACCTTTGACTTTCACAGTGATGCATCCCTTCTCTCGTTCTTCCTCCTTGCGTAGATTGGCGTGCAAGCGGAGCTTATCCGCAGTCGAAGCGACACTCATGTAATGGAGCGCCCGCAACATTGTCCGGCCGCTGCTGCAAGTTTGTCAAGCGGCCGATCGCAAGGCAAAGCTTGGTGAACCATGACACCTGGCTTCGCATTTGTTGTTCTGGCGCTGTTGCTTTGTGATTATGTCGCGTACGATTATTTTCAACAAATTATATACGAGTTTCAGCACATAAGAAACGGTGCGGCCGCTAGGCTGACTTGGTCACATTTGACGCATTATAACTGCTTAGCAACCAAAATAATGCAACTTTTTTTTATGCGGAGTGGTAGATGAGGTCCTTGACTTCAATTGGAGCGATTTAAAAAAAAAAATAGCTTTTTTTGAGAAAACTATTTTCAAACTCCGGCATTTTTGGTAAACCACTTACCTTTCAGCCCAATTATCGAGTAAAACGGAGTGCGATAAAACCATGAAATTTTTGTTGGAAGAGAGCTCAAATAGCAAGGTTAATATTACCAATTTTCATTATCAATTTGATTTATTTGCAGCAGTAAATTCCTGAAATACAGGTATTTTGTGTGATTTTCCATGTTTGTGATTTTTTTCTTCAAAAGTGCTTCGACAGGTGAGGAAAATAATAGGCTCATAAGATTGTATTTCACTTGTTCTTTGCGAAATAAATGTTATGACCGAGAAGTGCTCCGTTTTTTTCCTAGGTGCACTCAAAATAAAAAAAAAACGCGAAATTGGCAGAAAAGTGCTTTTTGCGACCAAAATTAATATATATATATATATTTTTTCAGCTTAGGAAAAGTCTTTTTCACAGAACTAACTTCGAAATCATTGTTCTGGGTTTAATGCCTAGGCCTACAGTAAATTTCATGAAAATCGCGAATGGTGACCGGGACCTCGTGTTCGATCTTATCTGGACACACCCAAGTGTAATATGAGGGGTGTAGGAGAGTAAAATAACATCCAGGCGTCACACAACGTAAATTCCGCAACGACTTTGTGGTTTAAAGCTACCCATCCATTACAAAGAGTTCAGCCATAATGCTTCCTGGTCATCAGCCACATCAACAACAAAGTGCATATAATACCTCAAAGCCGCGTAGTGGGTTCCTCGCTCCTCCGGAGAATGATGAATAATGACTGTGATGTTTAGGACGGTTCGGGCACTTCTACTATTGTGCAGCGGCGCAGGAAACAGAGAGGGAGACGTGTTTAAACATTTATGTACAAAACGGAAGGATATGAAAAGTCGGTGATGGGGGTGCAGTCGGGACGACTACCCACATCACCGACTGGCCGACTGAAGAACGGGCGGTGGTCCCGTGATCTCACGAGTTTCGAGCAGCGGTGGCGGCGTCTAGAAGATGCCTGGACCAGCGCGACCTCGGACCTCGTTTCCGACGTCTTGATCACCACCCGGGCGTAGCGGTTCCACGTGCGGGTTCCGGCCAGCGCAGCACCGTCTGCGCCGTGCTGGAATGCTGCTCGCGACAGTTGCGGTGCGGCAGCTCAGTCACCGGCGTTCCACGCCTTGGCCACGGCACCGCCAGGTACAGCTCGGGTGCACAGCTCATGGGACGTCCGAGTATGGCGCGTCGCTCGGTACGGCTGGGCACCGCTCGGCGACCCTCGATTCAGCGAGCAACTCCACCCCTGGCACCTGGATCCTCGGCCACCCTGGACATCGCCCGGCTCCGTGGTCCTCCGTGCACACGTGTCTCTCCCGGCAGAACGTCTCGCTCGTCCGAGCTTGGAACTGCACTGCCCTGGCCCGAACACTGCGAGTGCGCCTCGTGCCACCGTACCACCGCGCTCTTCTTTTTTGTCCCTCCGTGCTCGGTCGTCCGCGCCGTCATTTTCGCGCTATTTACACGTGACAATGACATATTGGGTACTTCCCTACATCGCAAAATTATATGATTTATGGCGTGGTGCGTACGTTGCAAGTCTGCTTGCGGTAGTCGCCCCAAGATAAGTTACAACCCGCTTGTGAAAGGCCGCTCGTTCATCCAGCTTTAGCTGTGACTGTGATGCGTGCTCCGCACAGGCCTGGCGTTTTTGTTTCTATTTCGTCCGTCTACGTTTTCTTTTTGTATACATAGGACAGTAATTCTTTCCCTTTTCTTGCTTGGCACTTCCATCTTCTCCAATGTTCATCCATTGATCGCGTCCCAACTAAACAAATGAACGACGAATCAACCAAACAAACAGTTATAGGCATCTCCAATATAGGGGTATTTCCATGAGGCTGACGTAGGGCTGCGCCATAGTCAGCAAAGCAATAGCGCGAAATATATAACGACATCGCCTTTCCAAGTAATCTGCGGGCGTGAAACACTAAAAAAAGTATTGCTTCGTTTTCAGGAAGGCTCTAAAGTTTAAAAGGCTTGAGTACGGGCAAACTATGCTTCCGCAAGCGCAAGTGAACCTAAATATATCAAATTAGGAACTTGCTGCTAAGTCACAGCTAGCTGTATGCCGCTGCCTGCCGCCGACAATCCTGCGCTGGCCATACACATAACCGCAATTTCACAAAGACAGCGCACCGACCCAAAGATGCAAAGAGCCATTCTGCTGCAGCTTAATGATATAATTCACGCCAATTGGAATATCAATTTTCTATTAAAACGTGAAAGTTTGTTACGAGCAAAAACGTTTATTAGAACACTTTATCATCGGCCGTAACAAAATGTCGAAGTAAAAGCTCCGCATTAATAGAGAATTTAGTATTCTCATACCAGTGTTCGCGTAAAATATATGTGTTTCCTCCTTGAGAAATTGGTGGAGCATGCAACTTGTTGAAGATAAGACGTGATACCCCTGAGTTTCAGAATACATATAAGTTTTACGAATGCAAACTTCACATTTCCTTCTTACGTTTTTCCATCGTCGCGCTATTCATCCTTACGACAAAAAATGGCGAGTGTATGTGTTAAAGTACTTTGAGTCGTTGCCGTTCGTCAACATTGTGCTGCTACAAAATGACATGTTACGCCCCTAAATATAGGCGCAAGTGCCAGACATACTTCCCAGAACGAGCACGTGATTCCGCATTCACACAATACTCACTCAATGATGTTCTCCGTCCTTCAGGATATAGGGCTCCAGCGGGAGTTCCAACTCCCCCATGGTGTTTGACTCATCCGCTAGTCCGACTCACAGTTCCAGGAATACGGTCAAAAGCGCAGCTTTCGTCTCAAGCGCTGAAGGAGCTTACTATGCTCTTCTTTGAGACTTACAGTGAACATAGCCACCTTTACACTGATGCTTCAACCACTGTGGAAGGGTCTGCAGGAGTGGTGGTTCTTGCGGGGTACTCCAAGAACTACCACCGTGAATATTAGGAAGCTCCTGCTCTGCGTAGCGCTCTTCGCTTAATTCACAATCAACAACCAACGAAATGGAGCGTGTTCGCGGACTCCAAGGCAGCCCTTCAGAGTTTAATATTTGCTTTACGCCGGGGACCTCATGCAAGACTATAGTGTCAGAAATTAGAGAGCTACTCCATCAACTGTTCGTGCAAGGACACGACGTCACGTTCTGGTGGATCCATATCCCCGCGACATACTGGGCAACGAACGTGCCGATGCCGTAATCAATATGAACAAGTAGACGGCGTACTAGATTCCATCCTATTATCAAGAACAAATGCTGCAATGAAAATTTGCGAGCTTGCAAATAAATCCTCGAAATACTTATCAAATACACCAAACTTACAGCGTATACGATTGCGTAGACTGGACCCGTCTAGTCGACTTCAGCCTCCGTCATGACTCTCTCGACTCGAGACAACGGTGCTTTGCCCACTATGGCTTGGTGTAAGTTTCACCAAATCTTTTGGCTAATGAAACGGCATAGAAGACAGTGCTGCTCGCAACCACTGTGGCTGCGAGGAAATGATAGAACACGTTCTTTGTCGCTGTGCTCGCTACAGCGGGGGCACAGACTGCCTCTAGCAGCTGTGTTGGCCCGCCTTTACGACAGGCCCCTGTCTGAACAGTCAGTACTATAATTTCGACCGGAACGATCATCGCGCCTTCCTTTTTATGGTTTTCGTTCGCCTGCTTTTCTCTCAGCTTTCCTTTCCATATTTCTTTCCATTTCCCCCTCCCCTTAGTGTAGTGTAGCAAACGCCGCATGTTGCGATTCTGGTTAACCCCCCTGCAGTTCTCTGTTGTGTATATATATATATTGTTGAGAAGCCTGTACGAAATCCTGCCTGGTCCCTTGGTTGATTGCACTCTAATGTCGTATTAATTCTGTTAGCAATTACTTTTGTAAATAGCTTGTAGACAACGGACAGTAAGCTTATGGGCCTGTTTTTTTGAGGTCCGTGACGTCCCCTTTCTTATGGATCAAGATGATGTTGGCATTCTTCCAAGATTCTGGTATCCTCCCCGTCGAGAGACACTTCGTATACAGGGTGGCAGTTTTTCTAACATAACCTCTCCACCGTCTTTCAACAGGTCTGTTGTTACCTGATCCTCACCAGCTGCTTTGCCTCTTTGCATTCCCTTTAGGGCTTTCTTTACTTCTCCTGTCAATACTGGTGGGATGTCAGATTCCTCTGCGCTATTACTGCTTCTTACGTTACCATGCCGACTGTTTCGGCTGCTGTACAGATCTCTGTAGAACTCTTCCGCTACGTCAACTATTCTATCCATGTTGGTTGTGACCTTGCCTTCCTTGTCCCTTAATGTATACATCTGATTTTTGCTATGCACAGTTTTGTCTTCATAGCTTTGAGGCTTCTTCCGTTCTTTAGAGCATGCTCAATTCTCTCCATATTATACTTTCTTATGTCGACTACTTTACGCCTATTGATTAACTTCGAAAGCGCCGCCAGCTCTATTTTGTCTGTTGCATTTGAGGCTTTCATAGCTTGACGTTTGTTACTGAGGTTTTTCGTCTCTTGGGATAGCTTACCAGTGTCCTGTCTAACGACTGTACCCCCTACTTCCACTGCACCCTCCTTAATGATAATAGTCAGATTATCATTTATTGCGTCAACGCTAAGGTCGGTTTCCACGGGTAAAGCCGCGTACCTATTCTGAAGTGAAACTCTGAATTTCTCTACTTTCACTCTCAGAGCTAGTTCATTAATCGGCTTCTTGTGTATCAGTTTCTGCCGTTCCTTCCTCACGTCTAGTTAAATTCTAGATCTTACCGCTCTATGGTCAATGCATCGGATCTTGTTAACTACTTCCACATCCTGTGGAAGTAGTTAATTCTGTGGCCGCACATTATGAAGTCTATTTCCTTTTTAGTTTCGCCATTAGGACTCCTCCACGTCCACTTACGAGTAGACCGTTTTCTGCAGAAGGTATTCAAGATGCGTAAATTATTGCGTTCTGCAAACTCTACTAGTAACACCCCTGTGGCGTTTCTAGAGCCGATGCCATATTCCCCAACTGCATGATCTCCAGCCTGCTTCTTGCCTATCTTTGCATTAAAGTCGCCCATCAGTACAGTATACTGTGTCTTTACCTTACTCATTGCTGATTCTACGTCTTCATAGAAGCGTTCAACCATTTGATCATCATGGCTGGATGTAGGCGCGTAGGCCTGTACCACCTTCATCTTGTACCTCTTATTAAACTTAATTACGATACATATCACCCTCTCATTAATGCTGTAGGATTCCTCTATATTACCAGCTATATTTTTATGAATAAGGAACCCCACCAATCAGGTGATAGAGAAATGCGCGCAATACAACCAACCCCTATACATAGCCTTCATAGATTACGAGAAAGCATTTGATTCGGTGGAGACATCAGCAGTCATGCAGGCACTGCGGAATCAGGGCATCGACGAAGCCTATATAAACATAATGGAAGAAATCTACCGCGGATCCACAGCCACTATAGTCCTCCATAAAGAAAGCGACAGAATCCCAATAAACAAGGGCGTACAGCAGGGAGACACGATCTCTCCAATGCTATTCACCGCGTGTTTACAGGAGGTTTTCAGGGCCCTAGATTGGGAAGAATTAGGGATAAGAGTTAATGGAGAGTATCTCAATAACCTGCGATTCACTGATGACATTGCATTGATTAGTAACGCGGGAGACGAATTACAGCTCAGGATTACTGAACTGGATACGGAGAGTAGAAGAGTAGGTCTGAAAATTAATATGCATAAAACTAAAGTAATGTGGAACAATCTTGGCAGAGAACAGCGCTTTGCGATAGGTGGCGAGACACCTGAAGTTGTAAAGGAGTACGTCTACTTAGGACAGGTAGTAACCGCGGAGCCCAACCATGAGAGTGAAATAACTAGAAGAATAAGGATGGAATGGGGCTCATTCGGCAAGCATTATCAAATCATGAACGGTAATCTACCGCTATCCCTCAAGAGGAAGGTATATAACAGCGGCATCTTACCGGTACTTACCTACGGAGCAGAAACCTGGAGACTTACAAAGAGGGTTCAACTTAAATTGAGGACGACGCAGCGAGCGATGGAAAGGAAAATGATAGGTGTAACCTTAAGAGACAGGAAGAGAGCAGAGTGGGTCAGGGAACAAACGGGGGTTAAGGACATCATAGTTGGAGTCAAGAAAAAGAAATCGATATGGGCCGGGCACGCAGCACGTCGGCAGGATAACCGGTGGTCATTAAGGGTAACTGACTGGATTCCAAGAGATGGCAAAGGCGTGAGGGGAAGACAGAAAATTAGGTGGGTAGATGAGATTAAGAAGTTTGTAGGTATAACGTGGCAGCAGAAACCACAGGACCGGGTGGAACATGGGAGAGGCCTCTGCCCTGCAGTGGGCGTAGACAGGCTGATGATATATATATATATATATATATATATATATATATATATATATATATATATATATATATATATATATATATATATATATATACAGGGTGTTTGAAGAAATGTGTGCAACCTTCTAAAAAAATCAGGAAAATGCGATATTTGCTCGGGGCTTTCAGAATTGCTTTTTATGTAGCGGCAGGAATCTTATGGTAGTCAAGGACATCATTTAGGACAGTAATTAAGAAAGTTACATTAATTAACTTTTTAGTTAATGGAGTTAGGTGATTGTGTCAAATGGGAGAATTGAAGTTCTTCATGCGAGGAACCCATCCGAGCTTTGAGATTTCGAAACAGCGTCCTCTAGTAATTGTTGTGGCGTAATGAAATTCAACGAAATGCAACGGCTTTCAACAGCGAAAGCCAACGAATTCGGTTGAATTTCATTACTTCGTAATTATTACTAGCGGCCTCTTTTTCGAAATCTCAATGTTGGGATGGGTTTCTGGCACGAAGAACTTCAATTCCCCAATTTGACACAGTCACCTAACTCCACTAGGTAAAAAGTTTATTAATTTAACTTGCTTAATTACTGTCTCAAATCACGTCACTAACTGTCTTAAGATGCCTAGCGCTACAGAAAAAGTCATTCACTCATTTTGGACGTCTCAGAAGAATATGGCAGTTGCGTTCTTTCATGCTTCTGTTTAGGTTTCGCTATTGAATTTGGTTGAATTTCATTACTTCGTAATTATTACTAAACGCCACTTTTTCGAAATCTCAAAGTTGGGTTGGGTTTGCGGCATGAAGAACATCAATTCTCCCGTTTGACACGACCCCGTAACTCCACTAATTAAAAAGCTAATTAATTTAACTTTTTTAATTAGAGTCCCAAATAATTTCTTTAACCATCTTAATATCCCTGCCGCTACAGAAAAACCAATTCTGAAGGCAGCACTCAAATATCTTACTGATTTTTTGAGAAGGGTGGACACATTTCTTGAAACACCCTGTATATATATATATATATATATATATATATATATATATATATATATATATATATATATATATATATATATATATTGTGAGGAACAGAGACATAGACAACACCCGATCCTGGGCTAGCTGTTCTATTCTCCCCTCGTCTTTTTCTTCCTCCCGCATGCTGCCCTCGCGCCCGAAACCCAGCGTCGTTCTCGGTCATCACACTCGGCCATGACTGCGAGCGCGGTGGGCTGTCGACAGTGTATCTGGTGGGCGGCACTGACTGTTTCGGAGTGGCCGGACTCGGCCAGGCTGGAACTTCACCATGAAATTTGTCAAAGATAATATTGGTGGCCGGCACTGGCTATGCCGCTGTAGACTCTGGGGCTTGGCTTGAACCTTTGCCCATGACGACTCTGGAGGACGACATTGACTTTGTCGCGGTGGTCTACGACCTCGGCCACGCTGCGGCTTGGCAGGGAAAACTGTCTCATTCTCCTCTGGTGGATGAAGTTGGCAGTTTCGCGGTAGTCGAAGTTTTGTGGCATGATGCGGCTTGGCGAAGAGTCTTCTACGCGACGATTCTGGCGGGTGGCTATGACTGTACAGGCATTGTCGCAGGTCCATCGCGCAAGGCTGGCCTTTGCGCCACATTTTGGACAACAGGGTAGGAAATGGTGGATCTGGTAACGCAACATGCAGCACCAAACTCGGCCGTCTGCGCATTTTGCAGCGGGTCGAGGGGCGTTTCGGTGTCCTACTAGAAGTCTGCGTCAACGTGGAGTCAGGTTTCTGCGATGACCTGCGACGTGGCTTGTGCTTTTGCAGCGTTGTCACGTTTGGGCTCCCTGACGTTTTTAAGCCAGTAATTCGTGAAGCTGCGCTGCGTGCAGCCGGAACATCCTCGTCACAAGCCGTTCCAAGAGGAAAAGACTTGTGCTGCGCGGGCAGGTCATCGACGAGGACGATCTGAGACGTGTCAAAGGCCTTAGTGTCTCCTGGAGAGATGTCTTTTAGCGAGTTGGTAACGCTCTCTCGTTCAGCCAGTGAATGCTTCAAAGCGTGCAGATCCGCTTTCGTCTGTTCAGAGGGGGTCTTGCTGGAATCCATGGACAGGTACGGCGCGTCGCATGGTAGAGCGTCTAGTACTGCAAGTGCCGGTGCCTCCAAGTGCTCAAGCGACGACGAGCATGGGTGCAGCGTTTCCGACATATGTGGACGGAAAACGATCTCGGCCACCGGCAGGGATGTTCTGGCGTTGGATACTGACGCCGAGTCTGCGACCTGAGGTGGTATGCCTGGTCTCAGTTGTGTGTTTGTCCCAGGGCAGGTTGAGACACTGTCTGCAGGTGAGCTGCAGCGCGCAGTTGCAGCCTCGAGGTGGTGCCCCTTCAGAGCTCCATCCTCGGTAGCGGTGAGGTTGGACTGGGTGGTGGCAGCGAGGTGGTGGTCAATTGGTCCAAAGGCAGCTATGAGCCTGGTGCTCCACTCGGCCCAGGATTGCTGCCTCACGCCGTCGTACCTGTGCCACGCCGCGGCACCTTCCCGAAGGCGGTCTACCGCCATGGACCATTTCTGCGCCTCCGTCCAGGCTTCGCGATCTCCCAGGGCGTCGACGGTCGCCACCCATTTTTCGACGTCGTCCTGAAAGCCGCGGAATTCCGGTAGTACAAAGGTAGCCTGGGATGGTGATACGGCAGGAGCGAAACGGCAGAGTGTGTGCGCGAAGTCACCAAGTTGGATAGAGACCTGGCTGAGGGTATACCGGAGCTCTCTATGTTGCTCAGGCGAGCTGGCCTCGAGGTCTAGCGAGGTGGCCACATTCAACATGGCGTTGATGGCTGTCAGTGCCGGAATGATGGGAGGAAAACGCGCAGAGCTCGACGCTGTCAAGGCGTTGGTCGTGACGCGGAGTCGCGCAATGGTACGCCGCAGGTGCGCGGCGCTCTCCGATGGTTCGCGTGCGGAGCCAGCAATGTCGGACCAGTAGGTGGTGGTGGTTGGGCCCGTGGCGGCGGGCTGCGGGTCCGAAGGAGCTTGTACCGCATCCGAAAGCGCCTCAGGTGCCGGTGGAACCCTGAATGAGAGGGTGTCGCCACGGGAAGCGTGAACGGCATTCCCTGGCAATGGTAGGTAATGCACTGTCTTCGCAGCGCCGGGGTAAGCGTACCCATGAGCCACCGACGAGGCCTGGACGCCGTCGTCGGATGGTTGGCTAGGTAGCTGCAGCAGCGGTTGGGCCATGGTGTCCATGACCGAGGAAGCGTGGACGGCGTTCCTAGGATGGAGAGACCCGCGCTCGCTGCCGAAGATGCGCGATGACAGTTGGCTTCAGCTGCAAGGTCCGGCTTGCGTTGTAGGCTGCGCCATTGTGAGGAACAGAGACATAGACAACACCCGATCCTGGGCTAGCTGTTCTATTCTCCCCTCGTCTTTTTCTTCCTCCCGCATGCTGCCCTCGCGCCCGAAACCCAGCGTCGTTCTCGGTCATCACAATATATATATATATATATATATATATATATATATATATATATATATATATATATATATATATATATATATATATATTATTACTGTGTGAAGAGCACAGGACTCACGTGCGAAATGTAGTTTTTTTAACGTTTCGGCTGGTGGGCCAGCCTTCGTCAGAATGAATGCAGTACATTTGACAGACACTATTTATAGGCGTGTAGCTTCAGCTTGGTAGAAGCTAACACTACTCTCTGTTACGACCAAGGCATCTTTAACAAAAACTGCTATCCCCCGCCTCTTTACGCTTGACGCGTGTAGGAAAACGCCTTGTGACCTGGCATTGTAAAACGACTCAGGTCGTCAGCTGTGGCATTAATTTCTATTAGTAGAAACGCATCATAAACAGAGCGAGTAGATGAAGTGATCACACAAAATTCGTCTCAATGTCTTCGAAGGCTGCGTATGTTAAAAACTGTTACAAGTGAGTTGGTATCTATCAACTCTAAACGAATGAGGGATGCGCCTTCACATTTCTAAGCAAAAATCTTGCCATTCCTCGTCCACACGATCTTGAAGCTCTTTACCTTTAAGACAAGGAAGCATGAATAGATCCTTGTTCTAGATTGTCAAGTTTTCATTGAATTAAAGCCGCGGAAATGACCCAGTTTGAGCCAGGCGCGAAAGACCCTTCTTTGCGCCAAGCCATTGATCTTTAGTAGCGACATCGCTAGTCGGGACCAGCATGGGTGGAATAGAATCGGTCCTACTGGGAAGATGATGTACTGCAGTGTTTGCAGTAGCCTGGAAGTCGTATATCCCCAAGTGTTTGGCCAACTCATTCATGGTAGATATCAAGTTCTCGTTACGCTTCAACGGTAGACCATGGACTTCGAAATTACACTTCCTACTGTACCGTTCCACATCATTTACCTCCGACCTCATTTTTTCCACCAACTCAGCTTGAGCGACAACAGTTGAAGAAAAAGATGACACTTCAGTGTGCGGACGTGTCAGCTCCGCTTGGTTAGCTTGGGCCATAGTGGAAATGACGCTATCGTACTTGTTAGATAAAAATTCAATTGAAGGCTTCAATTTCTCTGACCTTCTCAACCACTTTTTCGCCCGTAGCCTTGAAGGTCAGTAGTTCTTCTACCTTAGAAGCAAGTACCGCAACCGTTGTCGTCAACTGATCCAGTTTATCCGTTACTGCAGTAAAGTCATTTGCAAAGGAATCTTCACCGCGGTTCAAACCTGACTCTGGCGGAATGGTTTGGACATTTTTGCAAGGCGGGCAAATACAAGTTTCACGCTTTGCAACTGACATCTCTGTGTATGCACTCTCTGTAACTGACGAACGGTTCTTTCCAAGATGATAGTTCGCCTTACAGTTCGAGCAAGAAAGATGCTTTCCTTCCAAAGCAACATTGCATGCCGAACAAGTAGAAGGCATGGTTGCAGTCAGCGGCACAGCACGCTATAACTGCGAATGATTATTCCAGGGAAACTCAACTGCCAAGAGTGAAAGCCAGTGTTTAGTTTGAAGCAGCGGCTTGCCGCTGACTGCCTAGCCATGCTGTATTATAGCCATATCCTAGTCCTAAACCCCGGTCTTGACACCTGTCATGCTAACGTTTGCTAAGTATCGGGCAAGATATATCTCGCTCTCTCTCTCTCTCTCTCTCTCACACACACACACACACACACACACACACACACACACACACACACACACACACACACACACACACACACACACACACACACACACACACACACACACACACACACACACACACACACACACACACACACACACACACACACACACACACTGTTCTTCCAGCTTTTTCCTTGAGACTTCAGTAATGATCGGACGAGCAGAATATGCATGTGCTCACTACAGTGACTGTAGCTTGCCAACTAATGGGCAGAGAGAAATGCGGCAAATTGGACTTTGTTGTCTAAGCTTGCCGCAATGCCCTCCTTCTGCCAATTGGCAAGCTATTTCAAAAGATTACTTTCTTTTTGAAGACACCTCGTGCACACCAGGCTCTCCGCGCTGCGCGATATTAAAAAATTCCAGCAGCTCCCACGCACTGTGAGTAGCGATATTATGAGAAGCCGACGGTGGCTATATGCGTATGAGGCATTGTTTCGCATTGAACCAAGCGTTGCGAGGTGGATCGGCGTCGTTATGCAAACTGAGCAGTTGTGCGCGTGACGCGGGCTCACCAGGAACGTAGGCCTCAGCGTGAAGACTAAAGGGTAATTTATAGTCCGACGTAGGGTAGGCGCTTGCGTTCGAGCGCAGATGTTAGTTTGAGACACGACTAAAGTTATTTATAGCCCTTTTACATAGTGGTCAACGCATGCAGGCGCTATTTCTCTTAACGTACGATGAAACACGTACTACATATTGAAGTGGTGGCAATAGAGAACTTTATTGTCTTACATAACAAGAATTTCCGGCGTATTTCGTCACGGAGGTTTGTCCATTTTGCCTTTGGCATAGGCCAGTTCCACGTAACCTGCTCAGCCCAGTGCTGCAGCTGATATTACAACTATACGAGCTTTGTCGAACGCGGAAATAATTGCGTGAGTGGCAAGAATAGGTAGGTAGAGATGCCGAGTTAAATGAAGGGGCTAATGTTCAATTTATTCAGATGGCATACAACAAGAGGGCATAAATATCATGAACTTTTTTAAAGAGAAAGAGGGAGGATTCCATCACACGCAAACAAGGCCGTGTTACCCTTCCCCAGAAGGAAGTTAAAAAACAATTTTATTTAGAAGGAGAACCACTTATGATTGTGACTCAACATCGATTTCTCGGAGTAATTCTTGGTCTGCAGCTATCATGGGCACCTCACATAAACTTGAAAGCGGGGGTAAATACGGTAGCGAATATACTACGCAGGCTTGCTGGTTCATCGTGGGGCGGATCGGTATCATCCATGCTCACTGTTCACAATTCTTCACGAAAATATTACATGCTGTGCAGCAATCTTACACGGCCTTTCCCGCATTTCGGAAGAGCGACTACAAAGGCTTTTACCTAGGGGACTACGCGTCTGCCTAGGTGTTCCACGAGAGAACTGCACAAGGGGAGAAATTCGGCCTTGTTGGTAAGACATTAGGAAAAATTTTTCAGCGCAAAATAACACAGGGACGAGAAGGGAGGACACAACACGTGCGCACGTGTTGTGTCCTCCCTTCTCCTCCCACAATCACGCACACTCACTTGATTCTGTTATAGCGTCATCGCAGATGTTGGCAAACCATGAAAACAGCAAACAGTAACGAAGGAAAAGAGCGTACGGCGGGGGCCGCAACAACGCGCGCCGTCGAATGTCTAGGTTTTTCACCTTATACCGGCGAGGCGTGTCCAACTTGAATGACTACCGCGTACGTTCTGGAAGCCACCGTACTATATCTGCACCTCAAACTACCGTTTTTAAGCTAACCAAAACCATTCATTATATATAGTGCGTGTGAGCGTTCTGTACACAGGCTTTCTTTTTTTTCACGTTCCCACGCGCGGAAGCACGCAGCACACTCAAGGTCGATGGAAATGTTATGAAGTAGACTAAAGTGCATCTTAAAACGACATCTTGCACCTTCAGTAGTGCAGACACAACGTGCGATCAGCAAGAAATGACCCTTCACAATTGTTTGCATCGCTCACTTTATGGGAGCTTGTACAGCAACGCGCATGACGGTGGCAACTCGTTAACCAACAGCTTTAGTTGGGCATCCGCAACAGCCCCGCGGACACAGGCTGCTGTTGGAAATGGCTGGCAGATAACTTCCTCAGAACTGCTGCAGACGCCCAGCTAAAGCTATACAATTAGTGCCTACGAAAGCAGTACACTCACCGTTAACTGGCGCCCGTTGTCCGTATCCGCAGCTCCATGAATATTCCGCCCTCCAAGCGTCACTTCGTGCACGGAGCCGGCGTCAACACCACCGAAGACGCGCATGAACATGAAACTGATGAAACCGACGAAACTTCAAGACACGCAACCCGCGCTATCAACGCAACCACGCAACGCATTCCAGTAGACGAGGAGACTGAGACTGACTGAGACGACTGAGAGAGAAGCCAGAAGCGGCGCGCCACCCCGGCGCCAACCCCGTCTCCGTCGGCGAGCAACGCGCCACAACGGCGCCAAAGGGCAAGCGCGCGATATGTATGGCGTATACGGCGGCTCTTTCATGACGGAAGCCAATCGAAACGCGCTTCAGGAGCGTCCAGTGACTCCTTCCGAAATTCGAACTCTTTTTCTCTGCCTGTACCTTCCAAAAGGGGTCACATGGACGCCCGAAGAGAGTCACGGTTCCATAACCCTCTTTTGACTCTTTTTTTTTCTTAGAGTGTAAGGTGGTTGTTGCTGTTATTTGGCAAGATAGTCTAGCACAGAATTCTTCGGCCTACTACTCTCGAGCAGTTGTCCGCAACCACGTGATCCCCGCATGAATTTGCCAATTTCCATCCCCGAACTCAAGGGAGCACTAGCTTTGTGTGTACACACGTCGGCACCAGGGCCTGACGGAATTTCTTACAGAGCCCTGCGTAATCTAGGTGAGCATGCGAGAATTTTTCTCCTAGATCTGTACAACGAATCTTGGAGAGATGGCTCGCTCCCGACAAGCTGGAAGACCGGCTCTCATCCTACCGCCCGATCGCATTGGCCAGCTGCGTAGGCAAAGTTATGGAGAGGATAATCCTCGGACCACCGGTTATCCTGCCGACGTGCTACGTGGCCGGCCCATATCCATTTCTTCTTCTTAATTTCAACTATGATATCCTTAACCCCCGTTTGTTCCCTGACCCACTCTGCTCTCTTCCTGTCTCTTAAGGTTACACCTATCATTTTCCTTTCCATCGCTCTCTGCGTCGTCCTCAATTTAAGTTGAACCCTCTTTGTAAGTCTCCAGGTTTCTGCTCCGTAGGTAAGTACCGGTAAGATGCAGCGGTTATATACCTTCCTCTTGAGAGATAGTGGTAGACTACTATTCATGATTTGATAATGCTTGCCGAATGAGCCCCATCCCATCCTTATTCTTCTAGTTATTTCACTCTCATGGTTCGGCTCCGCGGTTACTAGCTGTCCTAAGTAGACGTACTCCTTTACAACTTCCAGCGTCTCGCCACCTATCGCGAAGCGCTGTTCTCTGCCAAGATTGTTCCACATTACTTTAGTTTTATGCATATTAATTTTCAGACCTACTCTTCTACTTTCCGTATCCAGTTCAGTAATCATGAGCTGTAATTCGTCTCCCGCGTTACTCATCAATGCAATGTCATCAGCGAAGCGCAGGTTACTGAGATACTCTCCATTAACTCTTATCCCTAATTCTTCCCAATCTAGGGCCCTGAAAACCTCCTGTAAACACGCGGTGAATAGCATTGGAGAGATCGTGTCTCCCTGCCGTACGCCCTTCTTTATTGGGATTCTGTCGCTTTCTTTATGAAGGACTATAGTGGCTGTGGATGCGCTGTAGATTTCTTCCATTATGTTTATATAGGCTTCGTCGATGCCCTGATTCCGCAGTGCTTGCATGACTGCTGATGTCTCCACCGAATCAAATGCCTTCTCGTAATCTATGAAGGCTATGTATAGGGGTTGGTTGTATTCCGCGTATTTCTCTATCACCTGATTGATAGTATGAATATGGTCTATTGTTGAGAAGCCTGTACGAAATCCTGCCTGGTCCCTTGGTTGATTAAACTCTAATGTCGTATTAATTCTGTTAGCAATTACTTTTGTGAATAGCTTGTAGACAACGGACAGTAAGCTGATGGGCCTGTAATTTTTCAGGTCCTTGACGTCCCCTTTCTTATGGATCAAGATGATGTTGGCATTCTTCCAAGATTCTGGTATCCTCCCTGTCGAGAGACACTTCGTATACAGGGTGGCCAGTTTCTCTAACATAATCTCTCCACCGTCTTTCAACAAGTCTGATGTTACCTGATCCTCACCAGCGGCTTTGCCTCTTTGCATTCCCTTTAGGGCTTTCTTTACTTCTCCTGTTAATACTGGTGGGATGTCAGATTCCTCTGGGATATTACTGCTTCTTACGTTATCATCCTGACTGTCTCGACTGCTGTACAGATCTCTGTAGAACTCTTCCGCTATCTCAACTATTCTATCCATATTGGTTGTGACCTTGCCATCCTTGTCCCTTAACGCATACATCTGATTTTTGCCTATGCACAGTTTTGTCTTCGTAGTCAGGGTAACTGACTGGATTCCAAGAGAGGGCAAACGCGTGAGGGGAAGACAGAAAATTAGGTGGGTAGATGAGATAAAGAAGTTTGCAGGTATAACGTGGCAACAGAAAGCACAGGACCGGGTTGATTGGCGGAACATGGGAGAGGCCTTTGCCCTGCAGTGGGCGTAGACAGGCTGATGATGATGATGATGATGAATCCTCGGACGCCTGGTGTGGTACTTGGAGGGCAGCAACGCCTACCCAGGTGCAATGGCAGGATTTCGACGTGGTCGATCATCGATTGATAACGTCGTTGACCTGGTCACCGTCGTTCAACACGAGAAAGGCCGTAAGCTTCTCTGCGCTTCTTTGTTCCTCGACGTCAAAGGGGCGTACGACAACGTTACACATCAAGCCATCCTCACCGCTCTCGAAGATGTAGGAGTAGGTGGTCGGATGTATCGCTAGATACGTAGTTATATCTCAATGCGATCCTTTTTTTCTGAGCACCAAAGACGGCCAAACCTCTCCACATTACAGCTACCGTGGCGTTCCCCAGGGCGGCGTACTCAGTCCTGTGTTGTTCAACCTTTCGCTGATTGCCCTCCTTGAGCACCTGCCAAGCACATTTAGGCTATCAATGTACGCGGATGATATCTGCATTTGGACGTCAACCGTAACACGCCTGCAGTTGCGAGCGAGAATTCAAATAGCTGCCGCTCAAACTGCCCGTTACCTCCGTAATCGAGGCTTGGAGATTTCCTCCGAGAAATGCGCCCTCGTGGCTTTCACGCGCAAACCTATGAATAATTACGGCGTAATCATCAATGGCCAAACTATACCGTATATTCGATCGTACAAGTTTCTGGGTGTCATAATTGACAGGGATCTCTCATGAAGCCATCACGTATTGTACATAAAAAAGCGGCTGATAGGCATCTGTCATCTACTGAAGTTATTCGCAGGGAAGACTTGAGGAATGTCACGAAGTGCTATGCTACAGCTGTACAGGGTGCTTTTCCTCGGCTTCCTGCGGTACAGCTCGTCCGCGTTAGCCAACGCAAGCAAAACAAGCCTACGAATATTACAAATTGTTGAGGCCCAAGCGCTCAGAATTTACCTAGGCTTGCCTCTTATCGCATCGACGGTGGCTTCTATAGCGATCACCAGAGACCACCTCGTCAAGACACACATTGACGTTGAAACACTCAGGACACATATAAGACATCTGGCTCGGACTCCCCGCCACCGCCTAGCCTCTTTGCCAGCAGACAGACCATGCACGTCTTTCTGCCGAACGGTAGCCGCGTATCGCGAGTCTTTGCCAACATGCTTCACGCCCGCTGCGAGACCTTCAATTCTTCAGTGGTGCCTGGCTCAGCCTACCATCGGCCTGGCGATACCTGGCATCCGTAAAAAGGCAGATATGTCGTCACTGGCTCTTAAACAGCGTGCTTTGCTCCTGCTATATGAGAAGTAGCGAGGCTCAATGCACGTATACACCGACGGCTCCGTTATGCCGAACAGCTCAAATGCAGCTGTCGTGACACCTACGAAAGCTACACCAGTCAAATTTAAGACCTCTCACCTTGCGACGTCTATAGCAGCAGAGCTGGCAGCGCGTCTTGCTGCATTACATTTCATTTATGATGAACGGGCAGAAAAATGAACGATCTTCAGTGACTCAAAGGCGCCACTGCAATCACTTCTGTCACCTTTACGCCGCGGCCCGCCTGAGCAGCTGGTGTTTGAGATTGCAGTAGAGACGCACCATTTATTTGACAAAGGCCATGAAATAACTTTTGAATGGGCTACCAAGTCACTGTAGCATTATCGCCAATGAACGGGCCGATCAAGCTGCTCGTTCAGCCCATACAGAAAACATTCAAATAATAATACCGCTCTCTAGGACTCACGCTGCATGGAAGCTCCGCGTGCTTGCTCGTCAATGCACCCGTCGCAATGGAACGAGCCGTACTTCAAGCATGCGCGACTGTATTCCCTGGACCCAACTCTCAGCCTTCAAATTCCACCAGGCCTTCGACGAGGTGACGCTACCCTTCTGTGCAAGTCATGGTTGGGTGTTGCATTTACACACGCGTACGCGTGCCACATAGGAATGGCCGACACACCATGTGGCCACTGTGGCAGTGATAAAACTATTCAACACGTTCCGTGCGACTATTCACAGTACTGTTCACAGAGACAGTCACTTTGTAACGCGCTCGACAAATTGGACGACCACACTCTGTCGGAAGAAAGAATCCTGTGCCATGGACAGGACCAAGCGTCACAGAAAAGGCTGTGCAAGCGCTACTGCGCTTTCTGCGTTCAACCGGTCTCTCGTAACGTCTTGCATGTCTGTACATGTGTATGTGTGTGGTTCTTTTTCCTTTTTCATTTTATCTCTCTCTCTCTCTCTCTCTGTCTTCTTTCTTACCCCTATTTCTCCACTCCTGTGCAGGGTATCAAACCGGTAACTCGCGCCTGGTTAACCTCCCAGCGTTTCCTTTTCATCTATTTCTCTCTCTTCATATACCGCCCGCACATTCCGTGCCGCGGCGCTGGCGTAGCTAGAAGGGGGACGAGGAGGCCGGCTGCTGCTGGACGCCATTAGCGAAGTGTGGGCTCGTAGTGGTGTTGTTTGTGCTGGTTGTGCCCCTTTTTTATTTTCGTGGTCACCTCGTCATAACAGCGGAGCCCAACATCTGCTGTGCGCCGGGCTGTCGCTCGGGATACAAGGACACCGTCGAAAAAGTCTCCCTGTTCTGTTTAACAGCCGACGCACCACAAAGCGACAGGTGCAAACGTGCAATCGCTCGACAGGAGACTGTCGGATTTTCGTTCGACTCCAAGTACCTTCGCGTGTGTGAAAAACATTTCTATGCAAGTGGCATTGTACGTGCGGACGTGCGCACAGTGAATGGAAACATCGTTTCACTGCCTCGAGATTGACCAAGAGTGGTGGAAGACGCCGTGCCTAGAATTTTCGAAGGTTTGCCTGCTTACCTGTCGAAACTAAAATAAAGTTCGCGTGCACTAGCAAAGCGCCCACCTGTAAAAAGGCCGCGAGAGCTTTCTACAGACTGTGATGTGACAGTCGCGAATACGGACGTCTCCAATGCAGCCGACGAAGAAATCGACGGTAAGTCTGGCACGAAGCTTGCAAGTATCCTACCCGCTCACTACGCTAAGAAATGTCGCTCACTACGAAAACAAACTTGGCTCCTTCCCTTACGAAATTTGCTCTTTACCACTCTTTGCAGACGTTGTAAGAACTGAGAATCGCCTAGGCTGCGCTCATGCAGAGTGTCAAATTGAGGTCCCCGTTTGTTCACCATCGGGGCTGCAGAGAGTGAAGGCCAACTTGAAAACGTGAAGCTGCCGGTCGTCCATCCTGTCTGGCCAAAGTAGGGAGAAAACCAGGGGCATATTTTTTTTTTCAGTGATCTTTTTGTGTCATTCAATCCATCTCCCAACTTTTCATTCACAGTTTGTCAAACGCAGGTTTAAATAAACTCTACGTACCTGTGCTCCGGGCAGTTTGGGATTCTTGATAATTGCCAGCAATTGCAGAAAAAAAATATATGCAGAGAATTTCGCGCACATTTACTTGCAAGGCGTAGCTTAGGCGCAAAATCCAAAATGTTACCCACTGCTAGTAAGTGGCACACAAATTTGCTTCCGTTCGGCAGAAATATTTCTCACATAAAAAGCTAAAGTTGGATTGAAAGAGATATCTAAGTGCACAAAGAAAATTCCTAGAAAGGTTCAGAAAGAGTAATGCAGTTTTATGTATAACTGATCAGTTTAAACTGAATAACTGGGTTGCGATTTGTTAGCGAGGACACGGAGAAGGACAATATCAGAAGAAGTGTATCTGACGGCAAACGCTTCCGCGAACGCGCAACTGCTCTAGCAAGCGCGACATATCAATGGCCTTCTGCTTACGGTGGCGCCTCTGGTGGCCACTTTTGTCCCTATATGAAACTTTCGCGGGAATTTCATGACCAGTATTGAGGGACCATGGTTATATCATCACGTGGCTACTATGTGCGGCATGCAATATCACCGCGCTCATAACGTACCACTCGCTTCCATGAAGCAAGCGCCCCTGTTGGCACTCGCGGCGAGAAATGTTACTATTTACTTGTTTGTGGAGACATTGAATGTACGAATTTGTTACTGCAGGAGAATACTCAGAATTTTCGTCTTCAGAAATGGAAGTAGCACTTACTTGTCCATATATATATATATATATATCTGTAATATTCGATAGAAGTTAAATGACCTGCACAAGAGTGCTGCGTGTGAGCCTTCAAGAGCGAAAATTTCCATGTTGCCGGTGGAATGAAAGAACTTGCCCGAAGGAGGACAAACGTCCACGAGCACGCCTGTGGGAGGCGCGATGTTCAGTTGGCGAGAAGACAGCGCGACAATCACGCTGCGTTGTTGCAGTGTTGAAACGTTGACTGAGTAATGGCGCTTATGCGTTCGCACGCGGTGTTCCTTTGAAAACTGCCACAGATGACGGACATGCGTTTGTGACGCCATGCTCGTTCTCGTAGCTGTTTTTATCAACGTTGCCATCGCGGACTCCGCGCTATCTTTCTGTCATGGCCGCCGATGTGCGAGCTCGGAGTAAACTCGTGTTCCCGAGAAGCTCGGGCGATCCTCCATGGAACCACACTGCTGAAGCTAATGGGGCTTTGTAATGCGCGCATTCGTTGCGCGTATTGCAAAACTAAACATCCTGAAAACGGTGATTTTGATGGTCTTGTGAGAAGAAATAGGAGAATGACGTATGGACGATCATGATGAGAGATATTTGAAGCCTGTTTTTTCACCGCTAAGAGGGCCGGCAGAAAAAAGAAAGAAGGAAAGCGACGTACGCTATGGGTAAAGGAGGCAACTTAGTTAGGAATATGACCGAAATTTGTGACATTTTTTGAGAGGGAAATACACGCATTCGGTTGTGAGGCCTCCCCATATTCGACATTTTAGTTGGGCGTCCTAAGCAGCTCCGCGGACGCAGGCTGCCATTGGAAACTGCTGGGAGGGTGCGTCTGCAGAACTGCTGCAGACGCCCAAATAACCCTGTCTATTGCCTGTGAAATAGTAGTGGCGCCTCTGTAGTAATGGGTGTGGTACGAATGCGAGGCTGTATGCTGAAGGACGAGTAAAGGCTAGGGTTGGTATACAGCGGCAAGGCTGCGTAAACGCGACGAGAAGAACACAGAGAGAAGCCTAGTTACGCGCGGATATTAGGAAGGACAAACGTAAATGAAACGCTCTTCATCAAACATTTTGGTATTAGGATTCGGCATTTTATTTATAAAATATTAAATTATGGTGTAGTAAATAGTGCCTATGCAATTGCGCGTGTTATGAATTTGTTTGGCAGCTGTTGCTGATTTATTCGGTTAATATAGTGCGAGAGACATTTCTGTGAATGCCCGCAGAGTGGAGAAATGTTCGTGAAAGGAGTAAATTGTTTAACTGCCACGATTTATTTCTCGAAAAGCCTCGTAGATTTCAATTGAATGGTGGCTTCGCACCGCGGTCGTGCACATTTTTCTTGCCGCGAATGTGAGTACCGGTTCTAATTAAGATTGCATTATTTAGCCAGAGGAGAGCGCATTCTCGAATTAAAAATGACCTAACAGCTTTTTCCCCCTACATTTTTCCTCGCTCTCTCTGCTTTTTCGCCAGCAGAAAGAACAGTTCTTGCCAATTTTATTTTAGCAGTAAAAGATTATCACAGGCACAGACATGCCGTAGATTGAGTGCACTCCTGCGGAACAGCAGGTGGCCAGGGAATCCTGGTTAGCCAAGCTATTGCGGTAAGGGTAAGAGCTTGCGTAATGTTCATTTATAAGGCGCACAGTTGGACAGAGTGCCTGAAAATTAGACAGAAATCGAATCTAAATAGCAGCTTGTACCATCAATTTTCCAGCATCTTAAGTTTTGTATGAGTTTAAAGGCAGAGAACGATTGAGAACAATTTGGCCAAGGTTTCCTACTATTCCACCAGCTCCAAAAGAAATATCCTACGTGATTTGTATTTCTTCGTTTCTATGCTGATGGCAGCGAAAACGTACCATTGAATAAAATAGTAGCCTTGAATTGCTTGAATTAAGACATGGTTCTCATTTATGTGCTCTGACAGTGGCTCTCTGATCGGAGCTTGTTTACAATTTTTATAACGCATCTATGCATGCAGCGTGTCTGAATACATCCACAAACCTTGTGACCTTTTGCGTATACAATATAGCTGAGGCTCACTTAAACAGCAATAAATTCCAGCTGTGTACTTGCCTTGAGTGCATGGGGAAGTCACTCGCCATAAACATAAAGGCGCGCGTGTGGAGGAAAAAAAAAGATAACTTAAGAAGTGTTTTTCAATCGAAAAAGTGTTTTTGTCATGGAAGAGCGACTGCGCTCAAAAGGCACGGAGTGTTATCAGCGCCAGAAAATCAGCATGCGCATCACGTCCATGTATCCTTACATGCTGCCATGAGTGTCTTCAAAATGCGATGGACGAATATAAAAAGAAAAAAAAACAGCGGCATTCTCTCGCCAGCACAAATTGCATCATTTCTTTCCCGGCCCCTCGAAGAAAATAAAGTTATGCTTACTCCGAGGAAGGCATCGGCGAGTTCGCGCATTTGGTTTTATCCTGGTATTTTTGTTTCTCAACAATCTTCTTTCTTTCTTTGCGCTAGCAAGCGTCATCGCTAATACCGCCGAACGAGCCTAGCTAGAGAAACTGCATTTACGCTTAATCCACTCTTTGAGGTAAGCTCTGCAGAAAACCTTATAAACATAGAATTTTATCAGGAAGGGCAGCTCGCAATGCCAAAAGAAAGAAAGTAAACAGCTTGTTCAAGAGCTGAGCACGTAGTTGTGTTTTTTCGGCTAATGAGCGGTGTTTTTCCGCCCTCTTGTCGCGGTTGTTATTTTATTCTTATTTCAACAAAATAATGTTAGAATTTGGGCAGAAGTCCACATTCTGCCTGCGGGAGGAGTTGGGTGATTCATTCATTCATTCAGCCCTTTATTTCAGACAGCAATGTCTCGGATACAAGGGCAAAATACAGATGGGCTCTGCCTGACTGGACCCCAGCACCTGAATACACACACTCATAGCATGTATCAACACAAACAACATTATACACTATTACTACATACAGAACGCAGTTTTATACAAAGTGAGCAAGGTGCACATATTTACAGTCTCAAAGAAAGAATCATCAAGTTACAAATAACGGAACCTCAGGAACATATAATTTCTGCATACACAATCTATTAATCTTTAGGAGAGCTTCCTCAATTTGACACGTAAGGTTAGCGCTTCCTATCCTTTGTCAGGTAGTGCTCGCATGAGCATTTAATGATGTTAACGTATAGGTGCGAAGAAATATTGCTATTAACAGCAGAAGGTGCGTCCTCTATGTTCTCGCTCTCGCACTGGTCGAGATTACGTTAGTGGTAGTCGTCGTCGTGTATTCAATGATTCAAACCTTCGAGCCTCTGGGTCGAAAGTTTTTTTTTTGTTTTTTAAGGCGAAAGCCTTAGGTGCTTCTGAAACATGGAAAGTAGTTAGCGCCGGTGTCAACATGAACGATGTAAAAAGTCACATAACAGTTACGGTTTGTTGGCGCCACCGTTGACGTCATGATGATGTCACAGATTACCAAAATTTGTGATGTAATAGTGAAGGCCCGAAAGATGACATTGACGTCATCACACTTTATCATCGCGTACGCGTAGTCAAAGGCAGCCTGATCCTGTAGGCAGTGCAAAACCAGGTGAGATGCAAAAAGCTTCTGATGCCTCCGAGCTGCACGGACATCCGGTGCACAGCCTCCCCCAACGACATACCCCTTCTGCATTGCCCCAGCCACAGAGGCAACGATCGATCACCTACTGGGGACCTGTCCGGGCCTTCACAAGGCTCGCACCAGCCACCTACGAGGCCTTGACTACCACCTCGGTCGACCACCTGACTTAACGCGCTGGACGCACGGGCCATTGCACCGACCGCTCCTGGTCTCTATCCGCGAAACTGAACCCTTTCTTTTTATTTAACATATGCCTTAGGGCGTGCTGGCGCCAATAATAATAAAAAAAAAGCCTGCGATCCTCCGACATTAGAGGGACAATTATAGGCAGTCCGACGGGCCCGCGAAGTGGCCGAAAGGCTAGGTCTTTCGGTCCCAACGTGGGAGCGGCCCGCTTCGGGCTAGCAAACTAGCACGACCTATTGGACCTTAATAAAGGTATTTCATCCATCCATCCATCCGATCCTGGAGGCCGTGCAAAAATCGCGTCACTAGCAGAAAGTTTCAAGGCGACGTGGGGGGGGGGGGGGGGATTAACCCATCGAGTGAGAAGAAAAAGATGGCTTTTCGCCTTCGAGTCGTCTTAGGGGGAAGCATGAGACCCTGTGAGCTTTTTTTAAGGGGAGTGGGAGGAGGAGGGGAGACAACTCTGGGCTGGCTGCAGAACACGTCTTTTTCATCTTCATTTCTCTAATATTTAGAATATTTTCCGCGAATAAGAGAACTTTCGCTTCAAAGACAGAAGGACAATTATTGGCAGAAGTCGCTTCCATGAAATATATGCGTGAAAATTGAAACGCCTCCTCGTAGAAACAAGGATTATCACACATTAGCGAGGGTCAGATCAATGCCACAGTCAAGTTGTGCGCAAATACTGATAATTGGGAGGGTTCAAATAGGTCCGTCATCAACCAGAGGGATAATTACGCGAATGTAAAAAAAAAGACCCCACGTGCCTCTGCCTTGTCTAGCAAGTGCCCTGATTAGTAGCATTCAACGTTACTTTGGTAGCAGTCACGTTGAATGACTTGACAACGTACACGATGTGCGATTTAACAAAAGACATTTATCGGTTTACTAAAAGATGCAAGTTAGTATTGCACATGCTCACGTTCGGTATCACCTTTCTTCGGCTTTCTCTCTGTACAGGACTATTTTACAGAAAATTATTGCTGACCTAAAATTTTGCAATCAAAATTTGCGTTTGGACTCAATACTGCTTGAGCTCATAAGAGCGATTCCAGGTCGCCCTCCAGTAGTGGTGTTTAACCTCGCAAACCAACCAATAACCCAGCGACTTGTGGTTCGCTGAGTACTGTTATAACCGGCAATGCAAAGATCCGGCCTGCAAGGGACGCTCATCGGCATACCTGTCATACGCAGTCCGCGTTCCACAAGAACGCGGCAAATCTCCTAGTGCGCTGCAAGGAACACGCATCGGCATGCCTGCTATACGTGGTCAGCGTCTAACAAGAACGCTTCACCAGAAGCGCGTCCACGGACCGTGTCGGGTCGGGTGCGCGCTGAGGCACCACCACCTATACCTGGCGACAACTTTCTGTGGCAGCACAGCCAAGGCTACGTGGGCGGAGCTTCTGCACATGTGTCAATACGCCAAGTAGTCTGTTCGCGGGCGATTTCGGTTTTGGTTTCGCGAGCGCATAGAACATGTGCGTTTTCATACGAGTATTCATGGCTCATGATGTTATTTGGGAATGTATGCAGATAGTTTATTCACAGATGTAATCGAAATCCACCACATGACTTGATATACTTAAGGATGCAGCACAAATACCTGAAATCATTGCTGAGCTCGTCTGCAAATCAAATAATATAACGCTGTGCTAGCGGAAGTCCACGTGCAAAGCGAGCACCATTTAGTTTTGTTTACATTTCTTTTTTGGGAAAGCGATAGAATATTTTGCATTGCGAAGGAACGCAGGAATCAGCTTTATTAAAGCGGTCGGTTTTACTTTTCATAGAAAAAAGAAAGCCACGGCCCAGCAGTAACTGCGCAATCGGAAATCTTACGCAAAGGTAACAAGCCATTTTCTGAATTTCGGTGCACACAGGGTCGACATCGTCGTTTTCCTACATTTAGAGACGCAATAACTTTCTGGAGACGGTCACGTTAAATTGGCAGGGGACGCGAAGGCATCGAAAAGAAGCTGATATCTTGGCCATGACCGGTCAGGAGCGGGCGTCTCACGTTTGCGATTACAAACGGGTGAAACGCGCTCCTTACTCCCGTGGACAAGAATGCTCTTTTTCGCATTGAAAATCACGCTGTCATTCGCATAATAGACATGAACGCGTCTGTTGCCGAGGCAAAGCTGTGCACGGGTGATTATGTCACCGTAAATCGCTCTCATAGCAAAGCGCCAAAACGCCTCCCGCCGTACACGCCGAGGGGCACGGTGTTAGACGCAATCTTCCTCTCGATCGTATCAGTAATAGCAGGCAACCGAAATACCGACCATGTATGCAACGCAATTTATGAAATGGGCCAATTATTTTACGTACTGTTTCCAATCGCAGTTTTGCTTTCAAGCGGCTCTTCTTGCTGAAGCATTGCAGGTCGCCGTCGTCACTGTCAAGGTAGCTATCGCGATGAGAGACCCACTTGCGATGGTGGTATCACTTGCACACTTCTTTCTCGGTGATAGTATGGACAAATCAACAAAATAATTCACAACGCAACGCCGTCTTCGTTTCTTTCTGGTCGATGAACACAGATCATCTAACGAACACGCGCTTATGCTCACTTGCAAGGTTCGATGTGCACCTGTTGCAGCCGAGCGACGTCATCGTTGTTTAGTGGACGGAAAACGTGAAATGGACACCAGAAAACCTGAAAACTCGAAAGAGCAAAAATCACAAATTCTTTACGGGATATTCATTCTTGCTTTCAATCCAAGCAATCTTGAACGTAATACCTATTTCTTTTCTTTTTATGTTTTCTTTTATGCTACGTATTCAACAAAAGCTAGCGTTCGCGGACTACATACAGAAGCGTAGTAATAAAGTGCGTGGTTCGGTTGCGTAGCTTTGACTGTGCTGCCACAGAAAGTTGTAGCCAGGTATAGATTAGGCTGAAGCTTTCTCTCAGGCCTTCGCTGGCGCTGATGCGATGTAAAGGCTCGTTCCTACTCTTTTTTTTTGTTTGTAGAAACGCCTGCAAATATGTAAATAAAACGCGTCTTTCCCTTCGAAACAAGTTTCACTAGAGTCCTCTTCCACGGCCGCTACATAAAAAGAAAAACAGGTTTTTATGTAGCGGCCGCGCCTCTTCGATGGAGTCTGTGTGGCAGCCTCTACCCCTCCTCGGTCAGATCAGTACCTATAGCAGGTGTTGTTCTATGCGAACAAACAAAAACTTGTTATGGTCCGACTCTTGCACCATCCATGGAGGCATATCGCCTAGCGCTGCAACCCCGATTTTCTTTTCAGCTTGTAATATAACAAGGTGAAGACAGCGTGGTTGTTCCGACAAGCGAAGCGCGGGCGCTTGTTTTTCACACGGCTAGTACACATGTCAGATGGCTGTAGCGGAAGAATGAAAGATCGCTCATGCCGCGGAAGCATGATGACACGGGAAGGCGGCAAGTCATAATTAGCCGGAGACTTCACCTCAGCTGTTTTTTTTACAGGCGATGTGCTTAGAAAAGAGAAAATTGGCAACCAACCTTCTATAGCACGAAGCCACAAGGAAGTCAGCACGGATTTCGCGAAAAATAAAGGAGCTGCCGAAAAATTAGCACTGGTCCACAGATAGAACCCGGGACCAAAGCCTTTCCGGGACGTTCGCTCTACCAAATCAGCTGACCTGGAGAACGTCTTCTTGGCCTAGTTGGTATTGCTTACTGTGTGACATTTTGCCGCTAGTAAAGACAACACACACAAGAAAGACACGAAAACGAGGACACGGGCGTCATTTCCAACTGATGAATCAGTTGATCATCAGTTAGAACTGCCGTCCATGTGGTCGCGTTCGTGTCTTTCTTGTGTGTGTTGGCTTGACTAGCGGTAACATGTCATACAGTATGCTGAGAATGGAAGACGATGACGGTCTCGCACCACGCGGCTACAATCATCGGTAGGATTAGAGTGTGGAATAAAGGGAGAAGAAGGCAGCCATGCCGTTTGCCTCTGTTCTTTATACTTGGTGTCATGAAACCTGGGACTACGACTCCGTCTTGAACTGAGACCGAGACGGCCAGTAATGGATTGATGAGGCAGCGTTCGTCGCCTGGAGGTTCGCGAGGCGGGAGCCCATTACGTTTTCTTCGGCTCTTGTCTGCCCCTGCCCTTCAAGACGACGGCCCGAGGTTTGCAAGGCTAGGATGTCCATGAAGAAAGGAGAGTCACATCCTGCCAGCCCAGGCCTCGGAGCAGCTAAAGGTATGTCTGCTCATCCACTAGATATTCGCTTCGGCAACAACTACATGGCGCGCGAGGCCAGGACGATGAACTTTCGCTGCGATGACACCCGTCCTACAGGCCTAGCCCTCGAAGCTACCAACTGTTTTCAAGGGTCTCGAAGTCGGAATGCAGAAGCCTTTTAATGAGAGTAATCGTGAAGGCCCTGCCCTTGAATCAGATAGCGCCACGCCAACATCACTGATGCTAACACGTAATAACTGTGGACTCGCGAGCGCAGAGGAGAGAGAAAGAGTAGACGACCAGAACATGAAGCAGCTCCATTATATGCGGAGATCATTACGAGCAGATATTGAAGAACTCTTAAAAGTAAGTGACATAGTACTTTCGTTTAGATCACCCAGGATTGGCAAGCTCAAGGATTTACGCTTAAACCTTGAACTGATGAGACACGACTTGAAGAAAGTACCGCCAGATTTATGGCACTGTACGTCTTGAGCAACTAGAAAACGACGTCTAAAGCTGCGAAAACTTTGACTGTGACATCTTAAACGTGATATCAGACCTCCAACTTCGATTAGCGGAATTAGAAAAAAGAACGTAGTATGCAGTCGCACAACTAACAGGAAATTATGTGGCGATTACTAAAGAGAGTTTCATTCATTCGCACGGCGAGAGAATGCCAGTCGATGGCAACGGAGATAAGACTGTCACTGTAAGGAATTGTATTGCCAATTCGCAACACGGCCTAACCAATGTAACTCTCAGAATAAGTGGTAGCGAAGATGAAGCGACACAAGCTCCGTTTGAGCACAAGTCGTCTGAAGCTAGTTCCAACATTTGGGCCAAAAATACCGTCTTAGAACTTGATGCTCTATCATCTGTTGGGGGGTGGGAGCCTTGAAGACATTTCCAGTAATGCTCTATGTGGAGCTCATGACATAGCCGACACGAGTGCGATAAAAGCGTCAAACGGTGGTCACGAAGACCAAAGGACCAAGCCAAGGAAAAAATGGAAGTTCCCGAGAGAACAAGCATGCAAATACTGTTGGACATGGCACGTGTGGATCACTATCAACCGCACGAATCGCGACCTCGGCTATCAAAACGACAAGCCTGAATGAGAGCGTACACTTCCGCGGAATGCGATTGAAGAGACGTTGCCATCATGCTCAAGGCGTACAGGACAAAAGAGCCAAGCGAAAGCACCTGGCAGCTTGTAACGACACAATAACGCCATCAAAAGGAAAGGAGTTCAAGAAAAGAAAGAAGAGACTGTCTCCACACGTGAGCGCCAAAGAATGCCTGAAATCGACGAGAGTAAGAGCACTTCCAGAGACA
>NC_051179.1:118685856-118789402 GCF_013339695.2 Rhipicephalus sanguineus
TTCCTTTTTTTCGCCTTCCTTATGACTCACCCAGTTCGTCACGGTGGCCTCTCCCTCCCCCACCACCACTCTGGCAGTTGCCCGCCCCTCCTCCCTTGTGGGGGAGAGGGCACGAAGCAAACACACACGGTAGCCAAGGAAGTCAGTTCCAGCCTTGAAGAAGACAGTCCACTTGTCGAAACGACGGCTCGAGCACCCAACCCCTGTTTAAAGATTTTTTTCAACCATGTGACATGCGTGCTGAACAAAAACATGACTTCTATTCCAGTTTTGTACATAAATATTGTCAATCCGCCAATTTTTTTTTTCTGTGCCTGCAAATCCCCCCTCCCTCCGTTATTTGCCGTGCGGCCCCCGCCGTGACGGTTTTATGCAACTCGGCTCTCCGCAACAAAAGTTGCCGGCCCGTGGCCGAGAGCATTACTCTCGCACATGTGCGGCTTTGCTGGCATGCATCTGACGTTGTCGCTACCGCCGTACGCTCGCAGACAGTCACAATTTGGAGCAAGTGGTCATCGCAGCAACAAGACTCTTTGCTGTTCTCTGTAATAATTATTGGAAAGGAAGCGCTGCTCTTGGTGCTATGAACTGAGCAGATGCGTACATTACCTTCACCTGCGTAGGTTACTTTGGCCATTGTTATGCTCTTCTTAATAGCTGATCCCTAGAGCACACTGTAATTATCATTTTGACAACACGGCTGTCGTGTGGAAGATGAATTTAAAGAGAGGCGAAAAGATGATGTGTTGTAGACATCCGATACCTCATTCCACGGAGGAAAAAAAAAAGATACGAGGACCGATGTCGTGGTACCTTCTGCCGCCATAATTGCGATACGTCAAGTTGTTTTACACAGCTTTTTGCCTGGGGGACCCCCAACAAGTGCGTTGGAAATGAAGTGGATTCTGATTATCTGCAAGCGCTTGGCACAAGCTACAACCCGATGTGCCTGCGAGCACAAAAAGCCGCGCACGCGCCATACCAATGCTCTCGAAGACAAACGGCTCACCACTACACGGCGCAGATGAATATTTCCGCACGCGCTCGCGTGCTTCGGAATATTTTCCGGCCGACTGCACAGTTTATGGCGTGAATTTATTGCAATTTATAAAAACCTCACACGACTTTCAGTGGGCACCCTCTAAATCATTTATATTATCGGGGAAGCTTTTCTATTAGAATGCAGTACTGTCTATAATCTTCGAGAAGCAACAAGATCGGCGATGCGCCGATGACCTTCGCATCGGTTTACTGAACACATGGACGCGCAGACAACGCTGACAATGTGTACTTATTTATTGCGATAGCAATTATATGGACAGTCTCGACGGATTTTTGCCGTCGCCGTTGCCGTCATATCCCTCCCATATGAATTCTAATTGATAAGTTCCCCCGCGCATCGTATGTTCTACCGGGCTCAAAGGGCGCGAACGGGGCGACGACACGCTGCCAAAAGCAAGAGATCAAACTGGAGCCGGGCCATTGCCGTCGCTCGGAGGGTGCATGAGATAACAACACCTGGCTCGGGAGGCATGCCGTCGAAGCGACAGGAAACCGCCCCGCCCGTCTTTAACGAGCATGAGAGACGCATGCACCTTCTGTCGCTTGGAGGGGGGGGGGGGTTTGCCGCGCGAGGAGCAACTTGAATCTAAGGGCGCGGTCGCGACGCTGGCGCGCGAGTTATGTCGACAGCCATCACAGCGGGCGGCTCGTATACCTTCTACGTGCTCCGCTCTCAACACGAGTGACTATGCGGAGAGCATCTTTCCCTGGCGCAGCCTATTCTCTTACACCAGCGTTTTATAGTTACGCGAGATCGGATACAAAACAGTTAGCTGCCAGCCTCACTTAGTATAACACTACAATTTGTTGCTATCGCATTCATTGCTTCGCCCTTGCGGTGAAACTGACTTTTTTAAAAAACAACGCAATAGATAGCTTTCGCACATGAATGGGCTTCGTGACATTGCGCTCCTATCTCCTTAGTTCTCGCCGACGTTACACATTTAACAAAAATAACCAGAAAAGGGAGTAAACTGCTTCTCCTCTGGCGCATTACCTTTTCTGGTTTCTTTTTACTATGTACCAGTTGAGGTAGAAATTTACTCTCATGCTAACTGGGCTTTTGAACGCGGAGGAAACGGTAGTAATTTTTAAATTTTACCCCGCTGAAGCTTTCAGCGAGTATAGTCAGAGTAATTTTTACTGTCTTGAGAAAAGTTTTTTCAGTGATTGAGTTATTTCTCGGTCGCCAGTTTCTTGTGGCTGATGTAGTAGTATTTATTTACTCCCGTCACTCAGTTTTCTGCGGCTCTTTCTGGTGGGTAAAAAAATTAAGGGGTGCGATGGCACTATGATCCATCGAAATTCGAGTTTATTTCAACGTAGAAAACACAGTATCCATAACATATGCAGAGGTAAAAATCATACACACCACACACACACACACACACACACACACACAACCAATGCAGAATAAAACACATCAACAGACTGCTCGCGATGTATATAACCGTACACCGGCCACCCGGTATATATAGGCACCGCATCTTGACCTGCCATGTAGTACCGGTAGGAGACATGTTTTGCGTGCTCGAAAAATAAAGATTCACAGCATACGCGTAAACTTTAAGGTTTGCGGCAAGTCAACATGAGTCACAGCGACCTTTTAGTATAAAGCCGCTTTATCTCATCTTTTCAATTAACCAATTATTCGCTGGCACTCCGTCGTGTTGGGCGCACCCGCGTTAGCAGTGCTGATGCACAAACCCGCAAAATACACCTAAGCACACACAAACCAGGGCCACTCAATTTTTTTCATTGAGCAGTGGTGCACAAGCGCAGTAGCAGCGCATATCCAGGAAAGTCGGCGAAGAAGAGGCGTCGCTAGGCCTTTTCGAGGAGCACGGCTATGCGATGAACGACAGCTAACGATCACAGAATGCATCTCCTGTGCAATTTTCGCCGTCGTTATTTTAAACACAAATTAAAAATACGTGTGCGCTATTGGCGGCGTCTTCCGGAGCGTTGCACTTACAACGAACGAGACGGCTCGCAGGCCCGGTTTTCACCGTGCTCGTACTCGCAGTGCACCCGCGGCCGCACGTTGGTTCCGTCTGCCTCGTATCGGGGCTCGCCTTCGTGCTAGATGCTTCACAGCGGTGGCCGCATGGAACGAAATATACAGTTCGCACTCTACTTTACTCCAGCAGACCTATGACACGCTTGTTTCACCTGCCCCGGCGGCGCATTCACACCTGCCGCTAGCCGGCTCCGTGCCGACGACGTAGCGAAGCCTTTTTCTTATCGATGCGAAGCTGTAGCCGGTCACACTCCAGGAAGCAACCACGGACAATCACACCGGCTTGGTTTTGTTGCCGCTGGGAGCGTTCTTCGTAGCTCTTCGGAATTCGACACGGAAGCGAGGTAACCGCGGCGTCTAGGCTTGGAGGCTTGCGCTCGTACGCGCACGGCCGCTCGATGACAGAAGAAGCACATGAGATCCAGCCCGTTGTGCGCAGCCGAAGGCCGGCGAGAGTTGAACTTGCCATCACCACAATCAGACATATACAGCGCAAGCTTCTTACACTCGCCTGTCTCCAGAGTCACTAGACGACATACGGGAACGATATGCGAAAATCTGTATTACAGCTTTCCAGCAGGTTTTAGGGGCGAAGCTCCTCTTAGTCTAACCTTGTCACGTCTCCGTTGTCCGGCGTAACCACCTTTGCAAACTGCCCACTACTTCGTCTTTGCAAACATCCCACTACGACCCATCACCGATCCTTTGCAAACTGCCTACTACTTCATCTTTGCAAACATCCCACTACAACCCATCATCGATCCTTTGCAAACTGCCCATTACTTCATCTTTGCAAACATCACACTACGATCCATCACCGATTAATTACTTCACCGACCATAAAGCCGTTATAATGAAGGGGGAACGAAAGCCACCTTTGCAAAGTGCCCACTACTTCGTCTTTGCAAACATCCCACTACAACCCATCACCGATCCATCACGTCACCGACCATAAACCGTTATAATGAAAGGGGAACGGAAGCCACGTCTAGCTACCGCTTACGAATAATAATAAATTTCTTGTATAAATATATACAATGTTTGTCACGTCCTTTGATGCGGTACTGGGCTATCGCTTTAATACTGTTGGGCGAAACCACTGAAGATTTCATGGTGTAACCATGATTGCTTCAGGAGCTTCGCCCAAGCTCTTCATCATTCACCCGTGGATATGCTGTGAATTGTTTTTTTCGAGTAAGCCCTTTCGTTTACAGACTGCTTTTCTCGCTCATTGTGCTTTGGCATTCGGCAGCTGCAGTTCCAGTGAAAGTGCGTAGGCTGAAGGTCAACAATGAGACGCGACAATGCCATACCAGCTTTGAAAAAAACAAAGAAACATTTGTGGCGTTTGTATACCTTCACTGGAACTAGAAGCGGCTCTCATCGGCGGACAAAACCGCCGCCGAAGCAGGGGGAGCTTGAGCTCACTGGGTAATAAACTCTGAAATGGTGGTTAAAAATCACGTGGCAGAAAACTCCCCGCGTAGTAAAATTGAATTGTGGCATCATTTTACTACGTTCCTCAGAGGTGGTGGTAAAACTACGTCATGTACCACTTTTACTCCGACATGAGGTAGCAATTTTAGAAACGAGGGAGTTTTCAGAGGTAATGAGCCGCAAAAACCCCAATCTCGGCTAACTTTGGCTTACAGTGTAGGCGCTACCATATTCTAGGGTCAACGCTCGTGTGATATTGTTCAAACGTCGCAAGGGTGTACCTGCAATGCAACGTGAATTTCCTACGTGTATGCTGCTTTGGGCTCGCTTCAACAACCAGTTTTGGTGTTGATGTAGTCCGCCGCCGCCATCGGTGTCCGTCGCAGCTATGGCGCATAGTGAGACCAAAGCCTAATAGGAAGTTTAGGCTTCGCCGTTAAGAGTGCAGTGCGATAGCGTTATTTGGCCTGCATTTGTCGCTTATCGTATTTTGCTTGTCGGTGGAAACCTCAACTGTGTCGTGAGGGTATGAATATCTTCGCACGTTGTTACAATTGACGCCTGGTCCAAAGGGGAAGCGGCGTCCTCAGTTCTTCGAACAAGGTGCCGGAGGGCTGCTCGCCTGCTGACAGCCGTTCAAGCACTTGAATGGACGTCCCGGGTCGCAAAATGAGGCGCCGTGCTGTCTGACGAATCAAGATTCGACAAGACGACCGTAACGGTTTCTTGTCTCCAAATCATCCTCGGGGAGACAACGGCGTCAGCACGGATGACGACCGGTGCCCCTAGCGGTGAAGTACTTCGGGGCGGCGGGCCTTTTGATGTCCCCGCGTGTTACCCATCACCCTGGAGCCTTCACATGTCAAGAAAGGACCCACTTAGTGCCACAAGGGAAAGGTGCGGTGACTACGCCCCTTCGAGGGCGTTGTCTTGGGTGGGTGTGAGCGGCACCCTCATTAGTTCTATGTGTGACGTGATTTGACCGTCCCAACTTGGTGCAGTTCCCCTATCTATGGAACTGGACAAAGAAACCTTTATAAGGATCCCCCGCGGCCTCACTCGACGCAAGATGTTCGTCATGTAAGAACTAAATGCTCGCCATGTAAAAAGGTGAATAAACCACGCTAAGTTTCCTTTCAGTCTCTTCATGCCGCCTCTGCATCTTTGTATCGAGTCTCCGGTACCTGCAAATGGTGGCTGCAGCGACGAGCGTGACATTGCAGTTGCAAACTCTCCGAAGGCGCCTACTGCAGGTACATTTTCTAAGACCCATAGGCGTGCGCAGGGTTGTCCTTTAGAGGAGGGAGTGGGGGGAGAAGGCAAAGTGGGCGGATTTTCCCTGGAGCTGCCCCCCACCCACTGAGGCCCTTACGATCATTTTTTAAAGAAAAACTAGGCAGGAAAAAAGCATACACAAGAAAGAGAGGGAAAGACACGCAGCGCTGCACACACAACTGACAGTTGATTGGAACGTAGCATAAACTTATAAGCACAAAACCGCTCATGTCACCTGAGGTGAACTTCAGCAAAATTTTAAGTCCTATGCTCATAAAAAATCACAGGGTCCGTTATTCATTCACGTAAGACGACTCGAAGGCGAAAGCTATCTTCTTTTTCGTTGCAGTCGATGTATTTATCCCGCCCCGCCACCCACCGAGAGCTTTCCGCCCCTAACGTGATTCTGCTCTGCGTCAAGGATCATTTTACTGCTCAGTATTAGCATTCATTAGCTCCTTGAATGAAGGAAAACATAGTGAATAGCTTTCACTTTGCAGGATTGAAGTTAATGCCAAAGACATTGTTTAGGGAGAATTTGAAACGACCAAATAATAAAAGTAATGTATGAGCGAGCAAGACTAATTAGGCAGACGAAAGGTATAGGCTATTCTCTTAGAAAAAGTTGCCTTCACAAAGAGGGCTCAAGAGCGCCTGAAACGAAATATATGTAAACGTTCCTAATTTGCGTCGTGGTCTAGACTAACACTACTTTGCACTAACTTGTGAGGACTTGGACAGAATGCGTCTTCAGTAACGAAGGTAGGCCTATTCTATGTACAATGTGACATGTACAAAGAAAACCCTGGTACGAAGCTCTTTGAGATATATGCGATATTGGGATAACCACTATTCAGGCCGCTGCATGGAGAAGTCATCACAACACGTCCGCTGTAACAGCCGGTTCATGGCGATGTCCAGAGTCCGCAAACACGTAAACCATTCACTAAGGCCCTAGTGAAGGACGTTTAACGCGTCCTTGTTCATATTTGATATAAACGGAGGTTGTCAGGTCGTTATTACCTGAAAAGCTTCTCATGTGAAAGCTGGGGAACTGCACTATCGTGTGGCTTGCACCAAGCCAGTGCCGGGAGGCCATAAGGCGCATGCCACTTTGTCAGTGCGATACGTTGTTATTGGTTTAGTCGTGCATTTTATGCTCATATGTCTTTACATGGATACTTCAAGGTCCCAAATAATGCCAAGGAACTATTCGAAAACTATATTTGTCATATGTTTTAACTAGAATGAAAAAATTAGAAAGTGACACTAGGCAGATTCCACACCCTGTGTCAAACAACTTGAGCATATGCTTCAGATGACGAATCGAATCGACACTGCACTGTTCAAAAGAAGCAGCATTTTTCTGAAGTCCCCGAACAGGCCTGATACTCTATAGAGAGCGAATGCAAGTCGTATGATGGGGCGATATTCCAGAACGATCACTTCCGGTGATATATCATTCTCGGTATGTTTTCCGTACTCTTTATATACTGTATATTGTGGTGTTGAAGCGGGTAGAAGAAATAGCTCGTGGCATTCTTCTACCAACTTCGACGCCAGTAAGGGTAAGATTTACCACTGCTCGTGCGTAAAATGCGCCTTCAATCGCGGCTGCTCTTTTCTATGACGTAAAGCTTAAGGCGAACCTATCTAAATGCAACATCGAGTCGTTTGCTCAGGTGAGAGGCGAGACATTGCTGCACCGGCAGCCGCCATCCGCATTTTCTTGTCATGGTTGTTTCTTCGAAATGATGGTCTGTCGTACTTTTAATAAAACGCTCACCAGCGCCACCTTCGCCAGTCGTCATTCGAGGTAGCAGAAGCTGGAGATTACGCCGCTTTTGAAGTATACCGACGCGGCAGGTGCTCGGAGTGTTTTACAGCGTCTTATCGCGTACTGTCGTTTTCCACAGCGGCAAGTTTCAACACGGCAAGTTTAACAACGCTCGGATACACGATGCATATCGTCTGAGGATCACCACACTCGTAGATTTTCTGTTGACTACTTGTTATGCTGCGCGGAGGCACGCAAGAAAAGCGCTGTGCAGTCTCGTGGGCGGCGCCTATATTTATTCTTGGGTTGCGAGCGACTATAGAAACGCTGTCAGCTGAAACCACATGCTGCGTTTGTCGCTATGGGCAGCGATAACGGAAGACCGAAATTATCAGCATTCCTTAAAGGTGTACTGAAACACTTTTTGTGTGTGTACTTCTTGGGTGGGCCGATTATTTGCTAACTTTTATGGCCCATCTTTCAATGGGGTTAGAAATCTTCATGGTGCGAGTGAATTAAGAGGCGAGCCTAATGAACCCTGAAACGTTTTTCCAGATTTGGTGTACACAAGCAGGGTGTCGGAACGGAACGAAAACCGAAAACGAAAAACGAAAAAAACGATATTTTTGACCGGAACGAAAACGTAACCGAAACTTTATATATTATTTCGTTCCGCAGTGAAACCGAAATTTTTCCAATCGTTTTTCGGTTCACGAGAAACTTCGCGATCCAGAACAACAGAGCTAGTGCAATGTGAGCATATGTCAGGGTACAGTACTAACGCGTACCTCAGGCAGGAATTCCAAAGCAAAGATATGTTGAAATTGTGCGAAAAAACGAAAACAGTGGCAACCAGAGATGTTTGTATTAACGCAAGTGGACTTTTGCGCGCCTGTCACGCAGGCCAAAGTGGAGAGGGCATTGTCGGCGCTGAAGTTCGTTACAGCGAAAGCTGTTATGAGATCACAACAGCTGATTTTGGGGCCATAGTTGTCCGCCGCCGCCGGTGTCCGTGACCGCTATCGCGTGAAATAAGAAAAAATTGAATGAGAAACATATTTCTAGGGTTGGATGTGGGATTTTAACCCGCGCCCTCGGCGTGGCAGTCGGGTCTTTCACCACAGTGTCACGCTGGTGCTTGTAGCTCCTTCGCAAAAATACTCTATCGAGGCGTCATGTCGGGTGGGGATTCGTGTTAACATATGTAATATAGCGTGGTAGAAGAGCAAACTAACAACCAGTCATCGCACAATGCTAATAGCACTAAGTGTGTGGTTTAATGCTTCCCACCAGTGTTGCGGAGTTACCACTCCGGAATTGGAATGACTCCGGAATCATTCCACATTTGGACAACGCTTGGAGGAACGGAATGAGAATGGAATTAAGCGCCTTTTCCACGCAATGGAATGGGAATGGAATTACACCTTTTTCCGAAATAGAGCACGTTTTCGTCTAAGTGCTGTTTTTCAAACTTCAAACATTAGTAAGTCAGAGCCTCGAATTTAACAATAAAGCAGTATTTTTAAAATGGCTTGGCTGATTACAAGCACGCTACATTTATAAGCAACGCGCCTACTACAAACAGAGGCATAAGTTAGTGTACAAACAAATTCATTATCCCAGCAGGTACTGAAGGGAGAAACAAACTACCCCTGCGCGTTTGTTCGCAGTGATACCCCCTCACAAAAGTGGCGAATACTCTATGCACAGCCTGATCTTTATCTCACGAGCAGTTTAGAACCTGACACACGTGAATAACCTTTGCGACAACGAAGACACTGCATACCCGCGCACAGGCGAACACAGAATGCTCCCCTCACCACATCCATGCTTGCGAGGCACGCTTGACAACCATGAGTGCTGACGAGCAGTGCGGCGCAGTGTTCCGTATTCGATGCAAAGGCACAAGGTGCCCGAGAGGTGCACTGTTCCAACTAATACCAGCAGATCTAGAGGGTTTTGTTCCCCATATTTACGAAATCTTAGTTTTCTCCATATTCACGACCGCTCCAGACGCGTGGTAAAACGGCTTAGTCTTCTTGAATACTATCTTTTTTTCAGGATAAAAATACGCTATGTCGTCATTTTAGCATTGGCACATTTAAGCTTAAACATTATTCAAACAACACCATTCGTTAAAACATGCTGACCATGCAAGTACTATAGGTAGCGGAAGAACTGTCCCTATGGGAATTAGTACGAGATGTCACCAAGGTACTATCCCTCGACCTTGGTAACGTGTTTTGCGTACTTTTGCAGTTCTTAATGCATCTGATGGCATCAGCTTAATGGGGCGTTCATTCTTGACTCTATCAAACTATCAAGATGCCTTTCCTACTTTGAGGAATTACAGCAATGGAATTGAACTGTCCGGCCAATCCCGGAGTGGGAATGGGCTAAGTTTTTTCATTCCGAGGAGTTGAAAGGAATGGATTTGCGGCAAGTCCTAATTCCTCGGAATGGAGCTGGAATGGTATGGAGGCTCCCATTCCGCAACACTGCAAGTTCCCACCCACTGCAAAGTGCTCAGCCATAATTCCTCATCGTCATCAGCTACAGCACAAAGTGCACTGACTTATACAGATGTGTAGCGGCGGGTACCACGTTTCTCCAAAAAGAATGACGAAAAATTGCATAGTAGGAACTAAGGTACTTTAGAAAAATTACGATGATTTATGGCGTAGTGGGTACCTTGCATGTGTACTTGTATTGCCCCAAGAGAATCTACAACGGGCTCTACAAAGACCGCTCTTCCAGCTTTCGCTGTGACTGTGCTGCGTGTTCCCCGCAGGTCTGGCGATCTTTTTATCAGGACAGCGGTCTCGGACATCAGAGAGTACACTCAGTGACGTGCTGCTTCTGAGGTCGTGCTCCCTCCCTTGACACAAAGCACTGACAGTGGAGTGACATACCCATAGGGCCAATGGGGACGTTTTTCCGCTTCCGGCGACGGTGGCGGTTCCTGGGAGCGGCGGGAATTGACTGGATTTTGGATTTCTGCTGGAGGCGAGCCAATCCGAAAGGAAAAAATCCAATATGGCCGCGCCCGTTCGCGGTCGCTTCCTCGCTCGTGGTGCCACCGGCTTCGCGGCCGCGACGTCGGTTCGAGCGTTTGCGCACTAATTGCTACTGCAATGTCTTCTCTCTTTATTGCTGGTGTACGTACGTAATGTGTGTAGTTGTTTTTCTGCTTCGTTGTAGCCTCTGTGGTAGCATGGCGAATGGTGGCGAGCGGCGCCGTCGCAGCTGCACAGCAGCCCCTTTCGGCGCTAGCTCGAGAAGCAAAAAGCGCATATAACTTTCTTCACATGATATTTTATTGAAAGAAACGTAAATTTCTGCACGTTTAGGCAATATTGGGCTATAATATCGGTAATAATAACAAAAGAAAACTAAAAGGATTTGAAATACTGCTGTGGTAAAACCTGAATACAGGAATGCGTACATCGAGCACGCGTACAATATAAATAGGATACGAAAACGCATAATACAGCATAATACAATCACATAAGCAGGGTAAGCATATAAAGAAGTGCTACATCAGCGTAAATAAGTGTACACATACGAGTTGTACAGATTATGACTAACAGCATGAAGCGAAAATTCCCGCGCATTGAAATATATCATAACAAAGCAAGTTGTTCGAATGGTTGGTTCATACTGTGCAACAGATAATGACGCAACGCAAGCCGAAGAAAACAAGGGGTACAGGAAAAACACCGCTTCCTGTACTTTTTTTTTATTGCCCTGCGTTGTGTCATTGCCTTTTGCAGATATACACACACACATACTTTTGCATATATGTACACAGAAAGTGCACCTAACAGTCATAGCCTTTGGCTCATGTAGACGAACCCATGGAGCATAAGTAGATCAATGTCATAATATACTGCAGTGCTACAGCATATCATTTTGTAAAAGCAGTGACACAAATCTACCATTTGGCTCAGCTATCTCTGATCATGTTTTCCTCCAGGTAAATGTGTTGCAGGCAAGCTCACGTGATGTGAACAAGACACGCGATGCTTTAATTTTTCAAGTAATAAAGGGAGAAAAACAAAACGAAGAGTGGTCTAGACTCAGTTGCAGAGGTGACCGTTGAAATATGTGGAAACATTGTGGTTGTGACTGGTGAACAACAGGAATGATCACAGGTCATTAGTTAAGTTCGAAGTGGTGCGAAATACTCAAGGTAACAGGAAAATATACACGAATATAAGCATCTTATCAAAGAAATAAGTATAGTAAAGTGCAAAGTTGAACGCAGCTTCCCTATTATTTTTCTACCAGGTATCATGTTGGATCCATCACAATGTCAGAAGATTTTCTGAGCAGTACTTATATTGCAGATGGGGAACACTGCACAGTTTCATCATAATCTGTCACCAACTAGAACTGCATCGCTTGTCATTCGTTGGTTCAGGATGTGGAATGTCAGAGTTTGCAGAGTTTAGTTAAACAAGAAACACAGTTGCTCTACACAAACAGTACGTTGTGAATAGTTTCAGTGGGTATGGATGCATGCTTCTATTTCAAACTAACATGCATGTCAACCGAGTCGCAGCTTCTGCACAAACCCCTCTGGAATCCTCACAGAGCTGAGCACTTTATCAATGTATCTCTTATGCCTGTGAATAGCTGACACCATCAGTTCTTTGCAGTGGCACAACAGTCATGACCAGAGGTTTGTAATTGAAAAATGACAGAGCCCCTGTGTGCTGAAAATCTTTTGGACTTGGTGAGCACCTGAATTCATGCATGCTTCAACCTTCGTGGCCCGTCGCAGTGGTCTAGTGGTTACGGTGCTCAACTACTGGCCCGAACGTAGTGGGATTGAATCCCGGCTGCATATCAATGGATGCAATATGCTTGAGGCCCATCAGCTTAGATTTAGGTGCACGTTAAAAAAAACCCCAGGTGCTCAAAATATCTGAAGTGCTCCACTACTGCATGCCTCGTATTCGTATCATGGTTTTCGGAGATAAAACCCCCACATTTTTTATTAATAAACCTATTTTTGCAACGTTCATTGTGAATTAATCACACTGTTACTGTTTATAAAGACTGCTTCAGTGTAAAACGAGTCATCAGTATTACATAAATTTTGGCATTTTTGGGGAGGCTGGATGTTTGATTGCCTCTCAAACCATGTCAAGCAAACAGAAAGAAAGCAGAGCGAGCAGGGTTTTTCAGTGCATTTTGGAAAGTGTTGGCATTTCCCAATACTAAAGCAATCCAGAACCTCTGGTTGTAATACTCATGCTGATAGGGGCACACAAGGCTTCAAAAAAAAAGTTAGTCGGTTAAACTTGTATAATACAAAAGTAATGCAGCAGGAGCAAAAGTAGTCAATGCATTACATACAACCATAGCAGAATTATAAATACACATATATAAATATATACCTACATAAAATATACATATATACATAAAAATACGTACATATACACACAAAAAAATAGTGCAACACATCTAAAAAATGGATAGGAAATGGGTGCAGAAGGCTGCATTAGAAATCCAATTTACATAATCGTGTTCTAGAAAGGCACAGGATAAATTTAGCCTGCTACTTTATGTTTTTGCTGGCAGCAGCACGGTGCCTTGACTTTGTTTCTTGTGTGTTTTTGTTTACAAATGTAATGTGCCAATGTAGCCTTGTGCGGCAGAACATTTTAAGAAATTTCACAGTGCAGCCAACTGAACAGAAAAGAGCTTGCCGGATTGGCATCCTTTCTACCAGATTTTTGCACACATTGGAAAAATGTGCACAATAGTTGATTTCATGTCTGAAGGCCGAATCTAATTCCTTTATGTAATTCAGTCATGATTCAGTGGTTACTGCAATGGAACCGAGGAATTTCTCGGGTACACCACTTTCCTTGAGTAGTGAAAAGAATTGGTGTCGTCCATGGAGAGAGCCACCATCCACTTCAAGGAGTGTTCTCGTATATGCACTCACTAGTCCTCAGTTCAAGAAAGTTGTTCACAAGAGTACCTGCGACATGGTACACAACATTTTCATACACCATGTCAGTGGCATCTTGTGAAGATGCCTGCAGATCAGATGAATCAGAGGCCTGCTGCGTGCTGTGGCTTGCGGTTGGTGTGCTGCTAGGTGACAACAATGCAGATGCACTCTCCAAGTTGTTGAGGACAGCAATTGTTGTCACATCACAGTTTCCTTGAGAAAGTTTGAAGAGCTTGCCAATCCAAATATTTTTTCGAGCCGCCACGAATAGGTATACATTTGGTGTCTCATTGCAACCATGTCTTTGACAAATGATTCCAAAAACGTTTTCTAGGGGATCTTGCTGCAATCAACGTGTGAAAAGATGAGTGAAATCAAAGTCCTCTTTTAAATCAGTCCACAGCAACAACAAGGCTTTGATTGTAATCTGCCAACCTTTAACAGTGCGTGGCTGCTTGTCCCGAGGACTACCAAAGTGCCATTGGGCAATCTAACTGATGCATGACTCAAGGGAAGCACGGTGTTCCGACCCATCAATCATTGCATACCGCAACTTATCGTCCTGATTTTTTAGGGTCGAACTGTTCAGGTTGTCAAAAATCTTGTCCATTCTTTCTGTGAACTGAGCTGTAAATTTAGCATCAACAGGAAGCTCTTGAATGGCAATGAGAATGAGGAGTGCCACAGAGACAGATTCACTGAATACTTGTGTGGCATACTTCACTCTTATGTCAGCAAAGGGCATCTTGTAGATATGTTGCTCTTTGAGCTTCCTAGCCAATCTTTTTTTTAGATGTTCAGTTGGTGTGTTAGAGGCGTGATTTGCGAGTATTTTTGTGAAAGGTTTGAATGTACGCCCAGTCAACAACCTCGGAGCCAATCGTGAGCTTGTGTTTTCTCAAGTTATTCCGCGTGCACTTTATCAGGAGTGGGATGTCAAACATGAAGTATAGTTTGCAGTTGTTGACAGTAAAACATGGTTCATGAAGAGAATAGATCAGCATTCTTGACAGGCTGACATTGTTTGACCCTTGATCATAGATGACCACTTTTACCAAAAGACCTTTTTTTCCAAGCTGCATAATTACACCTAATAGCAGCTTGTGCATTGCAAGAGCTGATGTTGCATTGCGGGACACTGCAAAGGCTACTGACTGCATCCAAATTCTCGATATGCCAGACACAGCCAATAGAACAGCTGAATTTGCCACACGAGAAGCCCTTGTGTTTCCATCAAATGTGTAGCCAATCACTATATCTTTTGATTGATCGTACATCAAATGTCTTTTCAAGGCTATTTAATCGAATAAAAGACAGCATGCTTTGTATTGCAGAGGCCAAGTTTTAATGATTGATTCTATTGCATCCATGGCACCTGGAATGATACGAGGTGTCATTGCGATGTCTGCCAGCCAGCACCTGAGTGTCCGCACATGTGGCAAGTGAAGCATTTCTATCAGGAAGCGTGAAATGAGAGTGAATTGTTTCATCATTTGGACCAATGTTTTTTTTTTTTTATTTTGGGAACGTACCAAGCCTGATTTGTGCTTTAAGCAGTTCAAAAAAGGCCCTTTGACAAATCCGGTTCAAGCTTGTTCAAAACCTCCTGCTGCGTTACTCGCCTCGCCTCGTCCCTTTTTTTCATCTGACCGACTGCCTTGTGGTACCTTTCACTTCATGACTGCAGTGTTAGCAGGTTCTTTTTGGTGCGAAGGGTGTGCACAGAGCTGCGTTTTCTTCGTCCACTTTCTTGGCGTTTCTTGCATCTGCTCCGCGCTGCTGTCCTCCTTGGAAAATTGGAGGCCGCTCAGACCAGGCTCAGCTGAAAAAAAAAGACATGGAAGAATGCGAAGGTATAGGCTTTCATCAGTATTGTAGAGAAAAAAAAAATCACGATTAAGCTATCAGGGCGCAATCACAGGGCTACCAATATACGGACCACTATGTGCTGCCATGCCATTTTTCATTGGAAGCAATGTGTATTCTGCGACTGAGACAGGAATCATAATTGATTTATACATTCCAAGCATTTTATCTTCAAAGAATCATCCATGATTAAGGAAATATCACAAAGCATTGCAAAAATGAACATTTCATGAAATGCTGAACAGAGGCAATGACATTTACAAAGTGGAGGATTTGGAATTATTCGTCTCATAAATAGCTATCTGGACTGCATAAGCCACATTTACATGAATGCCCACCTTGATTGTGCATCATATTCCGCTGGCCTATCTCGCAGAGCTACACTCATCACAACAAATCGGATAGCACAATTTTCAGTGTGAACCATGTAGGTCCAACTGCACCCACCTTTTATTTGAAATATAAATAATTGCGTGAACTAAATCACTGGTTGCTGGCCCTGAACTATACGCATGGTTTTGTCAACATTATAGGTTGTGACAATATTACACAGGCTTAGGTGTCCATATCTACAAGGAAAACATCAAGACTACTGGTCCATACTTCGTTATGCAGATGCAGGATGTGTACTTTGCAATAATTCTCTCTCTCACTTTTTGCACTTACCATCACTTGGTGAAACCTGTGACGGTGGTGTGGGCCTTCTTGTGGGTGTGCTTGGCGAAGCGGCTAGAAAAATGAATAAATATGCTATAAAAGGCTGGCAAGCAGGTATTTTAATACCCTCACTTTGCATTGCACGTGTGAATACTGAGCAACAGACTTATGGAGCAATTTTCACATGTGCCTGAGGAAAACTACTCAGTGTTTCATCTACATGGAATGAGCTCAACAAAGAAAGCACCGAATCTATGCACTGATGTAGAATAAGAAAAGATATCTACACCACACAACAAAGCTTTCTTGCAGGGAGGTTTGTTTGTTGTGAACTCATACCGAGCTCCACAAACACTAGAGGAGTAAAAACGGAAACAGGACAGAGTACAAACTATTTATACTGCGAGAGGCCAAAAGCCATTTTCGCTGCTCTATCTCCCTGTTTCTTCATTTTGCGTTTGTGCAGCATGCTATCAGTTCATCCATACCATGTAAACGGTGCACTCAGACATTCTTAGTGGAAAGCATGCAAAATTCTACTCTATGAGCGCAAGCTAACAACATTTTTTTCCCCTAGAGTACATTTCCTGCATTTAAGGTTTACATACAGCAATTGTTCTCATAGCACTGGTAATTGAAAAACCGCTGTGGCATTTCTACCTACTGTTCTAATTTCAGAGAACAATCTGCTCGAGTGTGCAGGTGTAGAATACAAAATAGTACCGCTATTTGTTTTTATTTTCTGCAAGCTATTTGTGCAGTATTACAGTGGCACCACCAACCAAATATTCTGTACCCTTTCATTCCAAGCAGGAAGGTGAAAAAGATCCTTGTTCGGTACACCTACCTTCCACACTAGGGGGGCAGTCTCAGCAGCAGGGACAGCAACTCGTTTGCAGTAAACTGGTTGTCTGCAATTAAAGTACTCGAACTTAGTCACCTACGGTGAAAAAACAGCTGGTAGAGTAAATACACTTGCAAGCTTTTAGAGGCATGACACTAAGCTTAATAAATGTGATTGTTTTTAATTTCCACTAAATTATAATTACAGATAATTACATATATCCCGACAATATTCTCTGAATTAAAACTTGATATAGAAACACAACTCGATCGAGTTCTTGTTTTTCCACTGCTTTTGCGAGTCCAAACGATATTGTAAGCTTATAAGGAATTATGGTGTGTAAGCGCTAAGCGCAAACAGCGCATTGAAAAAAAAATACAGAAAAGTGAAAGGGCGGCGGTGGGGATGGGTCCAGATTAGAGAGGGAAAAAAAGTGGCCCCGCGCGATAAGTGCGGCCTTTCATGAACATCCAAAACCGAGCTTGGCCATGCCTTCGCCCGTTGGAAGCATCACGAGGGAGTAATGAAGAGATAAGCGAAACTGTTTCCGGTAGCTTCCCGAGAGCGAAAAGGGGCAGGTGGGTATCACGCTTGGTTCAAGGTCCCCCGTCGAGCAGCGCGGCAAGGTACGCCGAAGGGAAGGAATGCGGACAATTTACGGCGACAAAAATCCGAGCAGGCGGTCGGTGTGTAAACAGACACACAGATGAGGAACGCGGTGGTTTTCACTTGTGCAACACCGCAGCACACATTCAAATCTGAGGACAGTGTCCCGAGTTCGCTACTGGGGCTTCCGCAATAACTTTGCGAGCGATATTTTCGTCGGCTGCGAGCACCACCCATAAACTACACGAACGTGATGTATACGCACGCATTAAAGCGCTTAAAAAAACAGCTGCAGCGAGCACAATAACTATCCCACTCCGTTAATGTTACTAGCACGCATAAGTTAAAGTAACACGTAACAAAACACTCTGAATACACGGTTGCATGACACGGTAATCCGAATTGGTTAGCTTTCATGAGATAGTAGAGATAACGTCAGGCACTGAGGCACGCACATATATACTAACGTGAGCAACCATAACTAGCGAAAAGCTCTGCTTTTGAGAGGTGACGCCGCGTCGAGCCACAAACTGCAGCCCGCCCACTAATTTTAACTTATTATCGTAACCATTTCTCAAACAGATAGCTGCAGCAACGAATGGCAAAGCAAGAAAATTCGCTGTTCATTCAGCAGTTTCAAATCATAACGGTCAACGACAGTCAAATCAAAACTTTGCGAACATCTTGGGAAATATATAATAGTGAACGTATATAATAGTGTTCGCCTTCATTCCCCGAGGAATCGCACCACTTCACGCCGCAATAAAGGTGCGACATCGCTGCTCCTCGCTGCGGTGGTAAAGTTTGCGTTTCTAGGCGCTCTCGTGCTTGCGCGTCGTCTGCTTGTGCGCTGCGCAGGCGTGATGGCGGCGGTACCTAGCGGAGCCACGCACAGTCATGTTTACAAAACTTCTTTAAAACTTTGCCTTGTAATACTCGTGGCTGGTTATAGTTTAATGCAGAAGCACGTTTTTATTTACTACTGTGTACTGCCGTGGCCGCGTTATTTTATTTTAATTAGGCTTACTGAGGCCTTCACTTCCCGCCCGTACCAGGTTCGCTGCAATCGTTTCGACGGTAGCGACGCCCCATGGCCCGGACGCCAAACTGCCATCATGCCTCGGGCCTGGAACTGAGCCCACTAAAAAAATCGTATTTGTCTTTTGAGAAAATAAATACTATGACTTTGAAATTAAGACTGCTTTGTGCAAGTTAGTAGGAATTCGTGGTAGAGTTGCTTCCGCTCCTCTGAAGAACGTGTTTTACCCTTGTCCCACTTTCCAAAGAGGAGGGCAAGTCACTACATCACAAATTCAATGTTCTTTATGATTACCTTAACTTCAAACTTTTGCGCAAAAAAAAAAAACCGTTACGAACCGTTACGGAACATTTTTTTTTTCGTTCCGGAACAGAAACGGAACGGAACTTTTTGCGGTGGAACGAAACTAAAACCGAAACAAAAAACATTTCGTTCCGACACCCTGTACACAAGCGCACTCAGCCGGTAGCGCAGTTCCTTCAGGTCAAAAGCAGATTTGCGCGCGGTGTATATAGAAAGTGCGTAACAAGATGCTGTTATTTTGTCATTCTTATCAATGGTTTGGGTGATATGGCCAGGTGTTGCGTATAAGAAGGATTGTTTAAGTGCAAATTAACCCCTTTTAAGTCGGCGCTCCTCGGGGTATATCTGTATCTACTGTTTTTTTTTTCTGAATCGCGCTGCCTTACACCGCGTAGCTAGAAAGTTATGTCAGTGAGGAGGGGGCAGGTTCGACCCCCTGCAGGTATATAGATCTACCGAATAAAAAAATCACAGCATATTCATGGGGTGAATGATGATGAGTGGGGCGAAGCTCCGGAAGGACTCATCGGTAAACCGTGAAACTCTTCCGTGCAATTCGCCCCACAATTAAAAGTGAAACACTTGAGTAAATGTGCCTCGCGGGCTCGCACATCGGGATTCTGTCTGCGAGCGCGCACTGCCGCCGCCTTGCGCGCTCGCCGCTCTGCAGCCTTGTCCATCCGGCGACTCCGAGCGCGCGCCAACAGCGAACGGGTTTTATTACACCGCGCCCCCTAGCGGGCGTCGCGAACGATTGCCTTCCACCAATGACACGCGCCATATGTGACATAATTCCTATGATAACATCTCGCATCTTTCATCATCAACTACAAGTACCGCCATCTAGTTTTATAACATCTCGCATCTTTTCATCAACTACAAGTACCGCCATCTAGTGAACACTCCAACAACTAAACTACAGGTGGCTACCTACTACTACAACTACATACATCGGGGACGACCGACCCACGCCTTAAGGAGCTTCGCCCCTAAAATGAAAACATCCAGGGGATTTGAATCCCCCGAACCACCACTCTTGCTACGGCAGTGCTTCCGAAGATACAAGAGCATGCTGCGCCTTGGTGTTGCTGTAGCTCTTTACGCTGCCGTATGCCGAGACATGACCAACATACGCAGCAATGCAGCATTTCTGTTGATTGGTAGCGACAGGACTGCTACAATCAAAACAACTTGCTCACGAATCTCATCAACATATAGGTATGGCCTTAATCAGGCGCGTCCTCATACGTACATGCAAAAATATGCAGGTCATCGTAGCTAGCGATTATGCTGCGGACTACGTCCTAATGACATGGTGATACAACACCGCGCCTTGAAGTTTGCGTTATTTGCGCATGAATGGTCTTGGAGCTTACAAATCACTTCTGGAGTACAGCCAGACAGGTCACAGGAAGAGAAACACTTACAGGGTCTCTTATGCATTCGCCTAGGGCGATTCGAAGATGAAAGCCATCGTCTTCTTGCGTTTCTTCTCAATCGATGTGCTGATCGTTCCCGGCCCTCTCCGAAGGCTTTGTGTAACTAATGCTTTTTTGCACTGCGTTCAGGATCGGAGGCAATTGCAAGCTTTCTGCACCTGACTTGGTTTTGTACTGCCTCGAGATCGGCCCACCTTTGACAAAGCGACATCTTCATGCGACATCACAGTGACGCCATGATTAGGTCGCAATTCTTGGCCATCTGTGAATTTAAGACGACGTCATATGGTGATCACGTGATGATGATATTTTATAACACTCGTGTTGACGCCAACACCAACGGTCAATTTTCGCGTTTTATGAGGGATCTAAAGTGTTTGCCTTAAAGCCACGTTCACACAGAACGCGGAACGTGCAAGCGGAGAGGCGGATCCACGAAAGCGGACAACCCGTGGCCGCTTGCCCGTGTCACGCCCCGACCAAATTTCTCCGCGCGGAAAAGTGTGTCCGCTTTTGCCGCAGCCAATCAGGGCTCGAGACGCGCGCGCGCAGTATCCCGTAGTGCCTTAAGGTGGTGGCACGTCCACCATGAATTCGTGGATTGCTCCGCCTCCGCGGCGGAGTGGGCTGCAAGGCAAACTCGGTTGGTCTGATCAGCCGCGCCCGCTCGCTCCCTTTCCGCTTTGAAAATCCATTTGCCCGCTTGCGTACACCGCGTTCGGTGTGAACATGCCTTAACTGTACTACACGCAAACGAATGACGACCAAATATTCTGAATAAAAGCCTGGTTTATATGCTAGCAACTTACGTCGATGTAAAACACATGTGAACATGGATGCCGACTTAGCGCGTGCAGCGTTCTCTCACAAGGCAGTGATATAAGCGAACCTTGCGACTCCGCGCACACAGGATAATGAAAAGAACGCTAATAAGCCGTACCTGGGGTGGTATGCAGGATGGCCCGAGCTTCTCGGGCACACGAGTTTGCTCTGAGCTCGCATTACGGCGGTCATGACAGGAAGACAGTGCGGAGCACGCGATAGCGCGTTGATAAAAACAGTTACAAGAAAGAGCATGGCGTCACAAACGCACGTGCGGCATTTGCGGCGGTTTTCAAAGGAACGCCGCGTGCGAACACGTCAGCGCCGCAACTCAGTCAACATTTTGACAGTGCAGCGACGTCAGCGTGATTGTCGCGCTATCTTTTTGCCAAATGATTATCGCGCCTCCCACGGGCGTACTCGTGGGCGTTTGTCCTCTTTCGGAAAATTCTTTCGTTCCACCTGCAGCATGGAAATTTGCACTTTCGAAGGCAACAAGGGCGCACACGCAGCACTCTGGTGCAGCTCGTTTCGCTTCTCTGGAATATTACAGATAAATAAATGGACAGGTTACTGCTATACTTACGTTACACGTCTGAAGATTTTTCTGTAGTAACGAATCGGTAGAAACAATGTCTCGACAAACAAATAAGTAATAACATTTCTCGCCGCAAATCCCACCAGGGGCGCTTGATTCGTGGCTGTGAGTGGTACGTCGTGAGCGCGCTGAAATTGAATGCGAGACATCGTAGCCACGTGATGATATAACCTTTAGTTCATCGTGCGTGTGTGCATAGTCTGTGCGATTAAGCTGATAGATGAATCGTGCCGCTGGCTGGCGTTTCGTCATGAGCACTGCTCCTCGGCAAGAGGAAACGCGGTGGGCGAACCCGATCTTCACCGCGGGCGTCTGCAAATCAAATTGATTGGCGTGCGAACTCGGGCACAAACTCGTTGATTCTGAAAAGGCCCCAGTTGAACTCGTGACTATCATAGTTTCGGTGTGCCTGTCAAGTGTTTCATGCGGTGGACGCTACTCAGCAGCTTCTTTGCATATGAAATCATTTGGTCAGCTTGCACTACTCGTAAAAGGCTGATGCCATCGGAGGAGCTTGTGGTCACCTAGCTTCTTCGAGCTTGTTATGTGTCTCGTTTACTCAGTATTCTTGGTTTGCTTCGGAGTAATGACCGTGTCAGTTCGGTCTCAATACTGGTGCTATTGATTAGCTAGGCCTTAATTAACATGGTAGTGAAAAGTTATGTCTTAATTGGTAATGTTTTAATTAACACGACATAAATTACTCAGATTTTATTACCAACGACCTAATTAGCACGAATATGCTTAATAAAATGCTAATTAGAGTGATCAGAATTGCCGCGTTCTTGGTGAGAAAGTACCTAATTAGCTTGTTCTGAATTAGTATGCTCCTAATTAGCGCCGTGTTAATTAGAATGGCCCTAATTAGCTCGGTCCTAACTAACATGTAATTGAATAGTCATTCTTGATTGCTAAATGTTTCAATTACAACGACATTAATTACTCCGTTTAATTCGCAAGGTCCTGAATAGTACAGAGATAATTAGCGTAATCCTAATTAGCTTTATACTAATGAACACGATCTCGGTGAGTAACATCTTGATTATCTTGGTTTTAATTACACACTCCTAATCAGCTCCGTGTTAATTAGCATGAGCTTATTTAGTTTGTTCTTAGCTTTACACGGCTTCATTAGCATGGTCTTCGTAAGACGTTGCTTAATTAGCTCGTCTTTAGCATGATTTGGCTTAATCAGCTTCGTCATAGCATATCCTGACTTAGCTAGGTATATCGCCCAACCAATTAGCTAATTAGCCGGGCACACCTGCTCGAGGAGCGAGCAGACGATTAATAAGAGGACGAAGAGGGCGCGCGCCGGCTGGGCAACACGCTAGAATGTACACACCGACCATGGTGATTAAGGTCGCGGGATCGAATCCTGGCCGCGGCGGCTGCATTTTCGATGGAGGCGAAAATGTTTGAGGCCCGTGCACTTAGATTTAGGTGCACGTTAAAGAACCCCAGGTGGTCGAAATTTCCGGAGCCCACCACTACGGCGTCTCTCATAATCATATCGTGGTTTTGGGACGTTAAACCCCAGATAATATTATTATTACCATGGTGATTATACACGTGGCCTCGTCGATTAGCTCTAGCCGCGGTGTTGTAAGGCGCTCGGTCGGAACTAATCTCAGAGGCCACGGTGCTGATTATTCTAAAGGATACTTAGTGCAGACAATAAACACTTGAAAATGGGTTCAAACTGCCCGCGCACACATAAGAAATAGAGTTAGTAAGTTTCTGTCACTTTTCTTGCATTGGTCCACTTCTGCACTCAGTGGAACAAAAAACAAATGAAAGAAGGTGCCTCTAGTTTTAAGACACAACCCAACCTTCTCGACCACACTTGACGTGACGCCGCGTTCCATCGTAGCCAATGGAACGGAGCGCGCGCTGAGGGATGGATTTCACCTTCTCGTACTGTTAGCTCGTTCAAAAGGGAGTGTCGCCAGAGCTCGGAAAGATCCCGAGTTTCGCGAAACTCGGGCCATCCTGCATAGCACCCCTGGTAAACTGCAACGTTATAAATTCTTAGTCAGGTTTAAATGAATAGGTATTGTAAGGAGTGGGGTTCGGCGGGTCTCGTTACGGTAGCTGGCTCCCAGGGAAGAGACGCGTTCTTTCAAGAAGGAACGTGTTTATTTACATGATGAAGTCAGGAGGTGAAAAGAAGAGAAATAACAGCAAAAGTCTTCGGCTTTTATAGCCCCGAGACTGTCACTGCATAAGCACTGGCAAACCGGTGTCAACGTCTCCCGCCAATCCGGTGACCTGTCGTCCTGGCGTCCGGCCTCCCGAAAGGAGGCAAAGAGTCACACAATACACTCGCCACGCCCCGAAGACTCGTAGGTGAGAAGGTCGGCGAGGAGTTTCAGTCCAAAGGGGAAAGGGCCGATGACCTCCGTTTCCACTGCCAGTAATACTTGGAAGAAGTGTTGAATGATGGCTGCCTCGGGTGAAGGCCCCACCTGGGTTGATGGGAGCGTCTTCAACGGCGCAGTCCCACGCTGACCAAAACGCACGACAAAGCGGGTGTGTCGAATTCCGGAAAACACGCAGACCGCTCCCTCCGGCGCAGGTTAATTTTCCCTGCTGCGGTAGGGTAGAAGGCAGATGTGGCTGGGTGAGAAACTCTCCCGCGGTGCTTTCTCACGCAGAGAACAACAAGCCAAAAAGGGGTCTCCGAATTCCGACGTCCTTTTTCTGGGAAATCCGTCGACAGCGACATGTCCGCCCGCCCGGCAAAAGCTCCTACAGGAAGAATCGGCATTCCTGCCTCCGTCTAAGCGCCGATACGGGGGGAGAAGACAGCATTCCGGTAGACAGCTGTACGCTCAATAGCGTCGGCCTCGATGAATTTTTAGGCCAAACGTAACAGTATGCGCACTTTCGAACTGGAGTCTTTCAAGGCTAACACATACTTCATTATTAATGAAAAGCAGATACTAGCTACGATGTTTAAGCATAACTTTACGCGTTCGTCCAGTTGCTATAAATCAAACAAGACCTGAAACTTACAAAAGTTAACTCCCCATCATAAATTTCACCGCGTATGCATTAGGTACAATGTGTGATACTTGAACCCCCATTTTCGCGCACCAATTGTTGCAGTACTGATCTATGTGTCTTCTGTCACCTGGAAATCGATCGAATTGGCTGTTCCATATGTCGTGCCAATGCCTGTTTTAGTTCATGCATTGCAAGAATGGCTAACATGTGGAACCACTATCCGGCCACCATTACTGCCGTACCCGGTGTCACATGGTTTGAAAGAAGCGGCAAAGAAAGAGTACCTCTGCGACATTTACTTTATTAGGGTGTAGTATGTGAGTAAAAAAAAACTAAAACCCGCGAATAAAGAAAAAAATGACTTTAAGGGCTCGTTTTTTTCTTTGTTAGACACAATATTAATGAGAACTAACAGACTATAATGCCAAGGAAAGTACAGGGGACCTTATTTGTAGTTTTTATGGTATAATTGTGAAGAAAGAAAGTGGACGAAAAGATGACTTGCCGACGGCAGGGACCGAACCTGCGACCTTCTAAAAACGCGTCCGATGCTCTACCACTGATATACGGCGGCGGTCATCTTCCCGTCCAGATTATAGGGTTTATATGTGCATTTCAACCTAGGAGTGTTAGTCAGCGCCGATCACAGCCATGGTGAAGAGTGTGGAACACTCTTTTCTGCCTGTTGGCGTCACGTAGCACGTCATCTTTTTTTTTTAAGAGATCGCAGCTGGGGTGCTATTCTCGACTTCCGCCATTTTCTGTCAAATTTGACGTAGTCGTGACGTGTACACAATGATGACGCAAACGCATGAAATGCTTGCGAAACGTGACGTGAAGGGGACATAAGATGCAAAGAAACGTGCAATTAAATAGTATTTTGTATCTGAAATTGTTAATGTAACAACAAAAAAATAAAAGAAAAGTGAAGCGTTTAGTTTTAAAGTTGTGAAGCAGACGATAACGTCTGCAATTTAGCGCCATATTTGGAGATGAGCGACAAAGCATAGTAACATTTTTAGCCAATAAGCGAACCAGCCAAGCCAGCGTCGACATTGCCGACATCGTTATTTCGCTGGTTGTTTTGTGTAGGTGTTCTGCGGTTATGTGGTTATGTCGGCAGATCGCGAACAGTGGGCCGCGATGTTGCATTTTTTTACCGATCGTCCCTGTATGGGGAGGGTGGTTTGCAACTTACTATCGGAGGTACGATGGGAGCCGTGATAGACGATGACAGAGCGCCTTTACTTCCTGCGCCCCAGCAGCAGGCCGCCGCCGGAGTGGCGGCAGCTCGAGCTCGAGGCGCGCAATGACGGTGCAGTCAGGTAAGCTTGCGTTTCACTCGGGTGGTGTTGAAGTTTCAGCTATGCACATGCTTATTGCAGGAGAACAGGCGGGTGGCCGTTCGATTTGGCGACGCACGTTCGGTGGACGACGCCCGCATCGTTACAAGTATGCGCATCGACCCCGTCTTGGGCTGCGGTGGCCCTTCGTTCCCAGGGCCCGCGGCGTCCAGAAGCGCTATAAGGAGCTGCACAGCATTGCAAGTATTAATAATGCCCCTTTTGTTCCTTCTGTATTTTTGGTGCAGTGGCTGTTCCGCGTCCAGTTTGTCTTAAGTAATGTGCCAACTAGCCCAACAGCCAGCTGAGTTATTTATAACGTCTCTGATGCGCGAAGTATCTTCCTGAACTGTCGTGATCATTAAGATGGTGCTATATGTTTTGCTGAGGATGCGTAAGGACTACTGTAAGTAAAAGTTACAATCATGTAAATATACATAAGCAGAAGCAATAAGAGTTAAGTTTCAGGACCTCACGTTACGCGCGATCAGTTGAATCTGAAAGATAAAGTCTAGGCGAATCTCAATCCACAGAAGTGATGCACCTCCGAAGGTGTTAACTGTGGAAGGTACTTCCACGTTGCTTACAACATACGGATAAGAAGTGCGTAATGGCCACAGTAAAGAAGAGGAATTGTAGTATTTCGTGCAGTTGATGTTACATTGGACTGGCAACACTAAGAAGTGCACAAACTGCATTCAAAGAGATGTCTTTTATGCAGATGTGCTGGTTTCAAAACTGGTTGGTACAATATTAGAGGCATCCTTTGTTGTTGTTGGCAGCAGTGAATGATAAGACAATGATGCAAGCAATGAGACAACTTGACTGCTTTTTGTTATTGCAAGGATGATGAATTGACTCACAATGATGAATTAACAGAAGAAGATCAATTGACTCACAATACATTATGAAATATCATGTGTTACTCTTGCATGTAAACTTTTATAGTCCACCAGAGAAACCAGGACAGAAAGTAGCTACACAGTGCTGTGCCCACGTTGCCCCTTTCGGTACTGGTTCGTTTTGTGCCTATAAGCGTTTACATAGATTACCAATCACAGCAAGTTTGTGCTCTTGAATGTACGAGTGGCTACTACATGAATAGAGCTTTTGTACACACCTGCCAGACTCGTACAGTCATCACATGTGTTCGCATTGTGAATAAAGTGCCGAAAACAATGCTCTGGAATGGCATTCAATGTTGCATGCACTGCTGCAAAATAATACAGAGTCACTATGGTCTCAACAAACTAGTCCTCCTACGATTTGCGGCAGAAACTGAGCATGCTTTTGCCTAACTGCTTGGTACAATTAGCATGCTCTCAATGAACGAACACAATGAAGCTTTTGTCAGAATACAATTCCTGCAAGAACACAAGTACAGGGGATAGGTATAGGATCGAATACAATGCAAGTGGCTACTTTGTCATGAGAAACAGCAAGAGCTTCTTGTGTTTCACGTTTCTGTGCACATCTCGCAGGAATGTAAACCCCATTACATCGAGTCGTGCCCAGCTGTGAACCACTACAGAGCGTGATCCTGCCTTTGCCTACCCGCCTGGTTCATGTCTACTGCAGCCGTATCGTCGCTATTGTTGTTGTAAAGGTCCGCATATTCTCATTCGAGTTCTTCAGTGCAAGGGATGTCGTCTCGCTCAGGCAGCTGCTGCCAACACCGAGGTTGTGAAGCACGACACAAAGCACGACGCACCGCAGTGAAGTGTGGGTGCGGTGGAATCGGGCAGCAGAGGATTCTGCAGGATGTGCTCCAGGGATGGGGTTAAGCAGCCAAGGTTGAAGCGAATATGCACTATCACCTGTGGAGGACAGTGTTTCAATTAGCATAATATGAATGTATACATGATTATGTACTATTCCTTTCTCACTTCTTTTAACTTATTCGAAGACATCGTGTCACTGATATGCACTGCTTTCCTTTTTTTTTTACAGCTAGACATATTCACAGAATTGCTTGTCTGGTTAGGTTACATAATTACGGCTTTTGAAATGCTCCAACGAAAAAATGGCTTTATCAACTCAATTTCTTCGTCAGGAGGAATGACAACGAAGCTACTGAACTGCAGCCCTTAACCTCTTTCATAGAAAAGAAGGGGCGAGTGACAGAAGGCGCATCTTCTTTGGTGGTAAGGGTGTTGTTCTTTCTTTTGGGACTGATGTGCGGCTGCAGACGGTCAGCGCACTCAAGGCTTGGTTTCCCTTAGATTTTTTTTGTGCTTAGGCCGTCAATGAAACGTGACAGCAGGTTTCTTTTGCAACCGTTTGAGTTGTTTTTTAGCGCTTTTATGAACCATGACTGAAATACCTTTGAGTTGTCAGTTGACTTATTTATTGCTATATAGCACATGGCTGTGCTTGCTTATTTGTATTTTTTATACAAGTTGTCCTTTCTACACCTAATTGTATTATGAATGTGCAACATCTATGGCAGTTGTATTCGATGTATTCTTTTTTTAACATAGCCTCACAGTGTAGCATTTTCTGTATCATCGCATGCTTACTATTTATTATTTCACCACTTTATAATAACGGATCATACAATCTCTTCACGAAAGTTTATTTCATGCTTGACCTTTCATTGCACTAGTAGTCTTTCCCATGACCATAGAAAGACAAGTTGCCATTATACACTGAGAGCAAGTCGGATTATTGTGTGCCGCCTCGGGTCTCAGTATGACTTGTTTTCTGAAATGTGTGCATGAGAGAATTTCATTCAAGGTAACATGAGTGCCACTAAAGTAGATAGTGTTCGACCAAGGTAGTTGCCAGTACTAACATACGGGGCAGAAATTTGGGCAAAGAGACTTGAGTAGTTAAGAACCATGCAGCGTGTAATAAAATTACCATGAATAATGTTTTTGCTACACTAAGACACCACACAAGCATTCTCACGCTTGCATACCAAGCAGCTATTCACCAACCTGGCTACGGCGTCCACTGCCCAGTCCTGGCTCACGGTGGAGGTCTTCCACATAAAGGCGTCGTGCACGGGCCCCGAGTGCGAGGGCAGTCATCGGCAGGGTTGGTCACATACCTGCAGAGTGTTGTTTGCTTTGGAAGGAAGTCGGCAACAGCAATAAAACCAGCTGCACGCAGAACAACTGTAACTGTGTGGTCCAACGCACTTATTTCTCTCGAGTTGCTTTCGGAGCGCAGCTTCGACAGCTGTATCCTTCATTTCATATGTGGCAGTTACTGCATGTCTGCATATCACTGTTTATGAAATTAGAGCGCAATCAGCACGTTTGATTTCCTTTCATGCATTATTTTTCTTAAACGCTACCACGATCAAATATGAAGCTCGATAAACTTTTTATGGTGTCACGTCACCCCTGCCAAAACTAAATAGTGACGGAAACTCCGTTTACCGCGACTACTGCGTTCTTTTCTATCACTGCAGTTGGAGCCACGGCAAATGTCGTTAAAATACTGGAGAGTGGCGAAAAGCTGTCTTTCACGTTCCTCATTTGCATTCTACTAACAGCATGCGCGAGATTGAATAAGATGAAATTTGTTCTCACCACCATGACGCTGGGGGCGTAAAAGTTCTTGCGGCAAAAGTAAGCAGCCTTGTTGCCATCGCCCTTTTCATACGGCCCACTTATGCACACGAACGTGTCGTCGACCACCTCAATGCAGCCTTCAAATCTTGCATCTATGTGGACAAAGCCTTCCTTTTGGCAGGGAGGGCGATCCACTCATTACCGAGGCGCTCGACGATCACTTCCATGACAGCATGAATCGTGAGACCCACACTGGACTAGCTCGTCGCCACGTCCTCGTTGTTCGAGATCGCGTCGTGGTAACTGCCGGTGGCGAACAAGCGAAGGGCGCAAAGCACTTGTAGCTCAACAAAAACAACAACAACGGTCGGGGCTGTTCTCGTGTCCGTACTCCGCCTCTCCAGGTCCTGGCGAAGCTCCCCGCACAGCCATCGCACACTGTCCTTCGTCAGCCGGCACCACAGTTGAAATAATTGATCGGTCATCACAAAAGCATCGCGGTACTCGCGATGCTTCCTACAGCTCCAGCCACTACACAACAAAGGGCAGCGCCATTTTTCTTCGCTTATCTAGCGTTCTCTTGCGGCGAGAACCGCAAATTCGAACAAGCCAAATTAAACAATAACCTTTTATTTTAACAGGCAAGCTTCATGTACAACACTTTATAATATTACTAACCGAAAACATGCTTGTAAAGTAACTCACGGAATGGCATCTACACATACGTATGTGAGGCTGCACATCGAACAAGCAACTCAATTTACAACAATATGGCGGCCAATTTTGGGCACTTCATCGTTCTCACATTTTAAGCTGCAAATTTGGCAGGATGCAACGTCACGCAACGTCAATTTGACGCTACAAAAAGTGAGATCCTGTGACGCAATGGGCGCCATCAGTGCAATGTCCAATCGTGTTGCAGACATGGCGGCTCTTCGTCAAGCGAGCAGTAGTTTCGACAAACCGCAAGTTGACCGTAGGCACAGCTCAGTACCATATTTCGGTTTCGTTGTTTCACCCAAACCTTTATTTCTACATGACAGAGTACGGCGAAGCGTTGCTTCGGAAAAAATTTACTATTTTCTGGCACGTTACGTCATCGCGGATTCCTGTGTCGTAACGCCATTGCAGCGCCACAATGCGAACGACTTCGCGTGACCAATCAAATCATCAACATGGCGGAATTTGACAATGTCCAGAATAGCACCCCTGATCAATATTCCCTCGCATTCTACCTGAAGGCATCAAATCTGCCAGGACGAGACCCTCGCTAGGCCAAGGAAAGTATAGCGGACCTTATTTGTATTTTTCATGGTATAAATGTGAAGAAAGAAAGCGTACGAAAAGATGACTTGCCACCGACAGGGACTTCACATTTTTCCATAATTACTACAAATAAGGTCCCCCATACTTTCCTTGGCATTATTGTCTGTTAGTTCTCATTAATATTGTGCAAAACCCGCGAAGTAATATATTTATATATGCCGGTGACCCGTTATCTCCGGCTACAGAAGCCTTACGTTTACTACTTGGCAGAAAACGTGCCATTCCGTAATTGAAATTTCACAAATATTTCCGCCAGTGATATGGCACGATTTTATTGTTTGAGATCGGATTTCATTCGCAACGCGTAGTATATTTTGGAACCTATACTTGAGCAACCGCGACTGCGCATGAAAAGTCATAAATTGATATTTCATTCGTAGATGAGATCTAGACGGTTTACGTGTGTTCTCCCCGCTATGTTTGTGCGCTGTGCCTACTTTGATTCGGTGGGACTAAATTTGAGCAATTAAAGTAAAGTCATGCATTCGCCAGTGCCGTGCTGCGCAGTGTTTCACTATTGCAACTTTATTTGAGACATTAAGAAATTGTGCAGCTATTTTGCCTGCTTCACTTCATGCGTAATTTAACCCAGAAATCAAGGAACGCGCCAAAGAAAGAAAATATCTCACATGGACTTTACGTCTTGCCACGAAATGCAGGGAAAAGTGTTAGAAGGGATAGGCACAAGCTTTCTTCTTTGTTGAAATAGATTGCACAAATATTTGCGCCTTTTATGATGAATTTTTCTACTCTAAATACCCCTATATGAGCTGTAGGAAAGGTCTTAGGGATTGTAGACGAGAGCTATCAGCACCTTGGTATGTGAACTTGATCGGTTATTTCGTAGCGTCCACCATAAGGTGGCGACACAGCGGCAAGTTAGTGACTTTTTTCCGCTAGTTGTTCGAATTCAATACATTTACTTACGGAAAAAAATATCTTCCATCCGTCATCTATCCCACAATCGCATTTACACATGTCAGCATGTAATTAAGGGCGACGCGTCGGTTCATAAGTACTAAAGGTCTATAATATACTTGAAAAACTACAACTTTTGCTTTGCGATCTAGAATGAGTTTTCCATGGCGTTTTTTACGCGGCAGTGTTTCATGCCGGAGTCCACCAAGACTGCTGACATCATTCCCGTCACAGAAAAGACGTCGTTAAAATGTACATTAACAGATAAAGAAGAAAAAACAAGAAGAAATATTTCGTTGGCTTATATGAGCTGGGAACCGAACCCACGACCTCTCAGTCCACGAAGGCAGGTGCCCGGCGCTTTACCCACTGCGCCACCGACGCTCATGCACGAGCCCTTACAAGCGCGCCTTATATCTCTCACACCTCCCTCTCACGGTGATCTGCTTTCTCGGGTTGGTGTCGCTGCCTAGAAACGGTGAAATGAAGTACTGCGTCATGACACTAACGAGAGCCGACAGGAAGTGCTTCGGTAGTTTCAGCGCAACGGAGGCTTCGAATGCATTATTTTAGGAAATTGTACGGTCGGTGCTATGCGGCGTACGTGTTGATTCATACTGCAAACGCAAACTAGACTAATTGGGCGTTTTAAGGGCTGCAATCCATCTTGACACTACCAGCATCTGGACAGTACTCCATTAGGGAGTAATGAGGTTGGCGTAATAAGGTTCTGCGTCCTCAGTTTTACTTCGTTACAAAATTATGTGGGAGAAAGGAGGTAAATTCACTATCTGACGCCATTCGTCAAATGGAGTTCAAGAACAAAAAACTCCAATTTCAATTCCTCTGGCATGTTTTCTCTTTAGTTTTCCCGAAGCTTCTATAATTCCTCCAGTGCTGGCCGGTATGTATGCAGCTGTGCGGGGGAAAGAATAAAGAAACTAAAAGGAAAAGCCTGCGAGCCCTCGATTTGACCGATCGGCACCGCAAGTGCACTCAGTATACGCTTGTGTATAACAAAATGGCTAGAGGCGGCATGCTTCAGCGCACTGAATAAATCCCATGCACAGATAACCCTAAGAAAAAATATACGTGACTCTCTTCAAGCTGGCCTCTCGACGGGCACTGTATGCGTTCGAGAGAAGCGAGAAAGCGCCGTTTGACCTTGGAGGCTGTGGCCAGCCAGATCGCCGAGCGACAGCGAGACGCGGCGCAACCCAATTTATATGGAAGAAAGCTTCGCGGCGCATGCGTGCGCGAAGGAAAAAAAATTAAAAAATGAGGAAGGAGGGCGAGGAGAGCGTCGTTGAAGCATCGATGAAGTTCCGAATTCCACACGACGGCGTGATGCCGATGCGAAGCCGTCGTGGAATTCGTCATATCGAAGCTTGGCCTTGTAAACGCCACTGGTCACTGCCTCAGCTGTGTCGGCCGTGTGTGCGCGTATTGTACCTGCAGCCTGAGCGACCACATGAGCACAGAGTTGTAGGCGGCTAGGTAGATAGATGGACAGATTGATGTTCTCAGAGTCGCAGAAGTTCGCTAAGAAATGCTTCGCATTAAAAGTCAATAAAGGGACACTAAAGGCAATTAACAATTGAAAGCAATTAACAAGTGAAAGGCAACTAACAAGTGAAAGCTCAATGTATGACAACTTCTAAAACGGCAATATTCTCACAGCAGTGCCCCACTTACCGAGAAATTAAGCTAAATCTATCACACGATAAGCGCCACCTCGCTGCCACGTCCAGGACAGAAGGCGTCATAGATCATTTCATTCTAAGAGGCATCCAGTATTTCCACCAGCTGTGATATACCTCGCACTTCACTACACTTAGGCCCCTCGTAGCCACGATTACGAACGGATCCGATTAACAAGTCCGGTCCAGATGCTGGTGCTCACTGATCACGGTGATGATGAACTTGTTCAAATACTGTCAAGAACCCCTTCTACACATACACTCGGGTTCGTGAAACGTGCGTGCGTTCTCCGTTTTAACGGACAAGTATCGGCATAAAAACTGTAACGCAACTGTAATAACTGCAACTGTGACTGTAACGCACGTGCAGTGCGCCTGCGCGTGCCACTCGGCTGTGTGTATATCCAGGGAAACTCTTCTGCATGAAGCTTAGTTGCGAGTAACGCCTGTCCTGTGCATTTGTATTTCTTTTTTGTGCTGTTTGGATTCGCGCTATCCAATATTGAAGAATATAAGCACCACATATCAGCTTACCGCGTCTGGTGCTGGTATCACCCATGTTGCTGTTGGCATCGTTACGCAAGTGTAAACTACTGGTTATATAATACACATGCGACTTTCAGCATATGAATATGTGTATACCACTTTCACATTTCTCTAGCGTCATTCCGTAACGTTCAAATATGAAAATATGAAAATTTACGCCGCAGTCACCATCCGGCGCATGGTTCGCATAACACCGATTCCCGCGGTACGTGGGATCTGCCGAGTTGTTTCTAAGCCTTAGCTAGGTGATGAGGGTTATCTCTAGGTTTCTTCTAGGTCGTTGCTAGGCTTTAGCTAGGTGATTCTAGGTTGTTTCTACGTTGTTTTTCAGCGCAGAGAGGTTCGAGTTAAGCACACACAGTCAAAGACACGACACGGATGTCGAAACTCCAGAGACAGAAACTCGCGCTGAAACTAAGCGCTCGCACCTCTCATACAGTCACAGACACGACCTGAATGTCCAACTAGAGGCAAACTCGGGCTGAGAGCTGGCGTTTGCTCCTCTCATATACAGGGTGTTTCAAAAAATGTGTCCAACCATCTAAAAAATCAGGAAAATGCGATGTTTGTTTGCTGCCTTCAGAATTGGTTTTTCTGTAGTGGCAGGGGTTTTAAGATGGTTAAAGAATATATTTGGGACTGTAATTAAAAAAGTCAAATTAATTAACTTTTTAATTATTGGAGTTAGGTGGTTGTGTCAAATGGGAGAATTGAATTTCTTCATGCCAGAAACCCAACCCAACTTTGAGATTTCGAAATGTGGTGTCTAGTAATCATTACGAAGTAATGAAATTCAACCAAATTCAATGGCGAAACCTAAACAGAAACATGGAAGAACGCAACTGCCATATTCTTCTGAGCCGTGCAAAATGAGTGAATGACTTTTTCTGTAGCGCTAGGCATCTTAAGATGGTTAGGGACATGATTTCAGACAGTAATTAAGAAAGTTAAATTAATTAATATTTTAATTAGTGGAGTTAGGTGACTGTGTCATATTGGGGAATTGAAGTTCTTCGTACCAGAAACCCATCCCAACATTGAGATTTCGAAAAAGTGGCCTCGAGTAATAATTACAAAATGATAAAATTCAACCGAATTCGATGGCTTTCACTGTTGAAAGCCGTTGCATTTCGTTGAATTCATTACGCCACAACAATTACTAGAGGACGCTTTTTCGAATTCTCAAAGCTCGGATGGGTTCCTCGCATGAAGAACTTCAATTCTCCCATTTGACACAATCACCTAACTCCACTAATTAAAAAGTTAATTAATGTAACTTTCTTAATTACTGTCCTAAATGATGTCCTTAACTACCTTGAGATTCTTGCCGCTACAGAAAAAGCAATTCTGAAAACCCCGAGCCAATATCGCATTTTCCTGATTTTTTGAGAAGGATGGACACATTTCTTGAAACACCCTATATATACGTGCACGTTGTCGTTGGCGTAGGCCTTCCATCGCTTTGGGGTCTTTTCGTAGCCGCCGTTGCCTTTTCCTTTCCCTGGTGTTGGGCCAACTGTTGCCTTCTTCTTTTATAGTGGACCAGTGGTGCGTAGTGAGATTTACCCACTTTCCGTGAGATTCCGCGTAGTGAGATTTACCCGCTTATGACGATGACAGTTTTCTGGTACTGCGCACAAAAAAACTGTGGCACACAACCGTTTGTTGGGCTGTCCTTCATTTTTAGTGGACCTGGAGTGACTAGTTGAATTTACCCAATTTCTGCAGCACATACCCGTTTATTTTTCGAGATAGGGTCGGACGTATTACGGATACCTTAAACGGCTTCGCTGTTAAAAAAGGCGCTAAATCTTTGTCATAAAAGCGCTGTTATGAATTGTGTGAGCGGCCATTCAGTCATTCGAGGCTGCTCTCGCCCCACTGGAAGTGTGCGACCACGTACATGCCTCGCCACGACATCAATGCTGCCCTCAGCAGTCGCATTCCGATTAATATTAAGCGCGATTGACCGATGGAATCCGCTTATGTCCACGTTAATGGACACCAGCTGTCCAAATTTGATCGTCGACTTCGCTCCCGAGCCCAAGATATTCGTTTGCTACGTGGACGACTGTTTGTGCTTTCTCAATAGGAATTATGCCCCACTGCTCCTGCGTCTTCTCAACTCGACAGAAGCAGCCATACAGTTTACCGCAGAATATGAGTGTGACAGCAGCTTTCCTTTCCTGGAGGTCTAGGTGAGCCGAACCCGAAATAATATTTCGTTTGCTGTTCAAAGGAAAGTGACGCATACCGGACATTACCTAAGTTTTAATTCGTGCCGTCTACTTGTCACAAGCAATCCGTTGATTCTTCTCTGGTGACGCCGGCAATCCGCATTTGCTCAAATGACGACAAAATGAGCAAGCAACTTCAGACAACGCATCCCCAACTGTTGGCGAACGGGTACCTGAAGTAACTTATTGAGAATATTGAACATCGTGTCCTTAATCATAGGCCATCCAAGTGCAAATAGTTTCGAAGGCGCGCAGGCGTTTTATATGTTCCTGGGATCAGCGAAGCTCTCAGCCGTTCATTTTAAAGCTATGACCTTCGCGTTGCGCACATGCCGTCCAACAAGCTGATGAATCAGCTTGCCACCGTGAAAGATTGTTTAGACAGCAAGAGCTAAGCCGGTGTTGTCTACAAGACACCATGCGCAGACTGTAGCTGCAGTTACATCGGCGAAACTGGCAACTTCACCAAGTGATTAAAGCAGGATCAAAGAGACGTCGACAACAGCTACAAAGCATCCAACGCCATGGCCGAGCATGCCGACGTCACTAATCCCGTTAATGGGGATGGCAGTCGCCAGGCGGATTCCAAAGGCGGATGTATCGGCCCCCCGAAACGCAACACAAAAGCGCGGACAATTAGAGTTGGTCCTTCTAGTGTGCCAGCGAACGCCGGTTGTGGTCCAAAAACCGAGTCAGAGCCGAGAGTCGATAACAACCAAATATATTCTCAGTTAAGGCAGTACAAACATCACAAACACATGCACACAAGGACGGTATCAGTTAGAACTTCACAATATAACTCTGATAGTGTTAACACAAGGGAACTAAACGAACAGATCACGCGCTACAAATGCCTCTCATGCATTAGAGCTTATTCAAGAACAGTTAAAGTCCTGAATTATCAACAGCGTATCCAGTCCACAATTCTTTGACGGTACTTGAATGCTTCTCTTCCAGGAAACACTCACGCCCACTCCAGCGCTGTCTGTCGTTGCTCGTGCTGTCGACGTAACTTGTCACGGCTCACACGGCGTCGTCATCCGATTCTTCTAGATCGACGATCGACTGACTGCACAACATCTCAAACACGTCTTCTTTGGCTGACGGAGCCACACTCAGCATAAAGGTACGTACACACTGGTGGAAAGCAGGCCGCGGCGGCGTCCCGCTTGTCGGAACCTCCGCGCGGCAAGCAGCGGCACGCTGTCCACATTGCCGGCGCGAGAGTCACCAGACAGGGGCAGATATGTCGAGGAAAATTCGCAATGCCCACGAACTATAGGTGGCGCGCCATGCTTTTCAAGATGGCGCCAGGAGGAGGGTCAACCCGTTTGTCATCATAGGAAGAGATAGGACGTGGGACGTACGGCCCGTGCCACTTTCACCGGATGAAGTCATGAGCTGCGCTGAAATGGATATGAGACTAAAATACTTTCCCAAATCATGGACAGTGCTATGTACTCGCCACCTAATTATTCGCTGCGGTGTGAAAGGTTATATTTCAGCTCCGCGGTTACCGTGCATAACGATGCTTTGCGAAATCTTGTGCGTGCTACATAAAACTGCATGAACTAGAATTGACGTATGAGCTGAAAGGCACTCCGAGGTAGTACGTACCGAGCCTGCCTGACGGATTTGCGGCAGTAGTAGGCCGCCAGCGAGTAGCGCCATCGCTGCTGCACGGGACCACACGTTTAACGTGGTGATGATTTGCAAACAATACGCCGTCGTCATTACTTGAACAGTCGGGAATGCGGAGTTACGTCTTCAACGGAACACAAGCATTTAAATCCCATTCAGTAGCGCTTGTGTCACAGCCATGCTAAGACTCTAGCCGTGTGCAATTCACTTTACTCGCATGTTGCAGGTTCGATCAGCACGATCGAAACATGAATATCGAAAAGAATGCACGCGTATGCTTTTCGCAACGTCGAAGAAGATAGCCGAGAGGCGTGGATTGTGGCCGTGACTGCTCGTTCCATCGCTCTAACCATTTAGCTTCGCTGGTAGAGCTCGAGCGTGTTGGCGGCACGCGGCGCTCCATAATATCCACAATAATTGTAATACATGCAATGCCCAAGAGGAACTATGCTTTTATTTTGATCTCGCTCAAGGATATTATACATTAAATACAATCAAAGTGACTTACGAGTGTGAAAGAACATTAACGCACGAGGGGACGTGAAGTGCAACTGATGTTAGCAGCTTGTGAGTTAGCAACTGATGGTTCATCGTCGCTGTCACTCTCGGTGCTTTCAGTCTTCTACGTCCAGTGAAAAATCCTCGTCGTCAAGATGGTTTCTTTCGACGTCACTGCTAAAAGCAATCTGAAGAATTTGTTCCGCCGAACGACTTCGACCACTCCGCGTCACCACGTTTGCACTTAGAGAGACATCTGGGCGCGGAGAACATTTTGCTCTCAGACCGGTCAACAAGCAAATCGCTTGCAGTGTGCTGCCACCTATCAACAAACGTACAAAAACAAGCGGCGCAGCGGTGGCTATGAAACCCAACACAATGGCGAAGGACAGCGTGGAAAGCGCTCGCTCCACGAAAGGCGTCGAGCAGACGCGTCCTCGAATGACTGAAACGTCGCTCGCACGAGTCGTAACAGCACTTTGCTGAGAATGGATATAGGCCCTATTTTAATGTATCGCCAACTTGAGATCGCTCAGTTATACAAGAGCACATCGCGAGCCCGCGCGACCTCCCGCGTACAGTGTTATGGGACTCGTGCACTACAAGAAACACTGACCAATGCTATATGCAATTAAAACAGGGTGAGCTTCAACTGAATATGTCAGACGATAACATTTAACTAACTTACGTGGCTACAGAAAGCCTCGCGAAGCTGATAGTATGTGTACGCTCTGGGCTAGCATTGAAAGCGCGAGTTGCCACGTATTTTCACGAAAACTTCGCGTCTCGCAAGAACGAATCAGATATCTTTTGTCACTTAGGGCCCGGTTTGTTGTCGTAGTGTTCCTTTCTTGCCAACGCGTTAACACTGAGGCTAGCACAGCCGAACAAGGGAGCGACTGCGTATACTATAGTGCTGCCATTTGCCGTCTACTAACCCTCCTCGAGAGGACGCTTCTGAATTCCGCTCGGCGGCGCGACAGTCTATTGGCATTGCGAATAACATCTGTAAATAAATGTTTTTCAGCAGCAGAGGCGCGCGCGCCCGCCGGCTCGCGATTTCTCCCCGAAAGACAGAGAGGGGTGCCGCGGGTGAGGAGAACGATGTCTCGTTGCTATGACGACAGCCTGTGTGAGAAGAAAGAGGAGAAAAAGCAGGCGCTGATTGGCGGTTTGCTTGCGTGGCAGCCGGCGGCAGCGGCAAAAATAGGTCCCGGAGCGATTGATTTGGCGGCAGAAATGCGTTGGCACTCCGCGGGAGAAAGAGAGGAAATCGAGGACTCGTGAGCGGTGAGCGGCGCGCGGTTGAGTGCCGCGTCGCCAGTGTGTTCGTACCTTAATGGGTATTCAGACGGTGGACAAATTCTCGGGGGATAAAGGCGGAGCCTAGTGACGTCGGCTCGCGAGTAGAAGTCTCCACAAATGTCCCCCACTCACACGGACGAGGCGAACAGAGGGGGAGACCAGTGTTACCAGACTACTCTGGTGGCTTGTACCACTCGTTTGACGAGCTGCTGACGACGAGCTGCAGACGACCATGCAGCTGCAGACTGGACACCCAATGCCGCTCTCTGCAGGAGCAAGTGCAACGATGTGGCCAAACAAGAGCCCGAAATTCCGCTATATCCCCCACCGCCGGGGGATCGTTTGTCCTGTCGGGGAAAAGGCCCCCGTCTCCTCCGAGGAGTCGCGGGAGTGTCGCGCCGACTCACTAATCCGTGACGTCGCGGTTACGTGATGCGCAATCCCCCCGTGTACCCGCCGATTTCACCCTCGTGTGAATACCCCTTTAACTTCACCTCTCCGGAACGACTACTCACCCTGTCGTCGGTGCACGCTTTTACCTCCTCTCCCCCGGCTTCTAGAAGCATCGGGAGTGTTCTCCGGCGTGCAACACAAGGCTACGGAAAGATCGAGATTTCTCTCGCCGGTTCTACTCGCGGCGGCGTCACTCGGCATCGCGTCATGTTTTCCCTCGAGATGATTCCAGGCTTTACCGGGCGTTTGATCTGGTTGTCTGCGTCTCTATCGAGTGGGTGAAGAGGGGGAGCGCCGCACCGGCGTCTTTTAATACTTGCTTGAGCGGCTGGCGACGTGCTATCTCGCTGCCGTTCGAAAGCGGCCGCTCGCGAGCATTATTGACGCGCTCATTCGTGACAGCCGATAATCCCGGTCATTGCATCGATTGGGATAACGCCGCTATGAAAGCCAATGGCAACGAATTCGGCCACAAGACTACATTTGGAATCCGTGTTTACTCAGGCGACGGAGCACACTGTCAACAGGACAAATGACAATCTACCTGCCAGCTGCACCCGTTCATTACGTCATATTTAGGAATGAAAAGCGACTTACCGCTCTTGCCTGCTTAGTGGGATCAAGGAACCCGTCCGGTTTCCCAAACGTCTCTGTTTTCATTTTGGCTTGGTCAGTGACCGCATATATATTTCTTCTCACCATTTTGGTACTGAGCATGACATCAGAATAAGTTTTAATTTTTTTCGTTAGATTTGATATTGAAATGTATATAGGTGAGTCAACCGACAACGCACATCTGCTTCAGAAGAATATCGAAATGTGTACCAGTTTTCTTATGGGGGCTGTCGGCAGTAGCAATGCAGTGGTGTTCAACATACTTTTCCATTGAAAACGATGCATTGGTATGAGCATCAACATTCTTCTACGTGTGTGTCACTTTCCGAGTCAACCACAGCAAAATGAATAAATAAACAAACAAACAAACAAAAAAATAAATAAATATTCATGAATGCTTCTTTATCTTGTGAAACGTTCATATTTATTTCACATTCAAATGACGTCCGTCTCTTACAGCAACACAGATGAGAAACTAGCGCTGCAGTGTGTAATCTGCAGTTTTTAGAAGTTCTGCTGACGACAAAACAATCGTTCTACAAAATTGTCATATTCACTCGCTTTAGTGATTCAGCATGTGTCGTGTATGACGCTTCGGCGAATTTGATAGTAAAAATGCTGCGCAATGTAATATCTGGCCCAATGACCACTGAAGCGTCACGGGGAAGCATTGAGGAGCTGAGTGAACTCATTGCTCTAAAACCGCGCGTTAGCGGGCTCAAATATCCCTCACTAGCACAATATCCGCTGCATGGATTCGAATTATTAACTGATGCATACCATCGGCGATGATCTAGGTATGGCGATATATTGCGTTCTAACAAAAGAAAAAATAACTTCTTCAGCGTTGTTTATGAGTAATGCAGCAGAATTATTTCCAATGCGCTAAGATTTCCAGAACCTTGAGTAACTAAATTTCAGTGCTTTACGCTTGAAGAACGCTCGTTTTTAGAAGTGGCCGCATTTTAGAAGCAGCGTGCAGAAGTGCTGCGCCTGGACTTTACGAACAATTTCATATGCGGGCGAGGGGAACTCATAATTGAAAAATAGATAAAGCGCGATTGTTCACCGCTGTATTCAGAAAGCACATATTTGTACAGCTATTGCTTGTTCTTCCTCAGTTTTGCTGCATTGCGGACACCGAGGCCACGTCATCCGAGCCTTTTGAAAAGGACGTTTTTCTGTGCAAAGCTGTACTGCAGAGAAATCAGGAGGCAGAGAGAGAGAGGCATCACACGTGCGTCGATGTTAAGAAGCCGTGCGCGTCTACATCGCATAATTAAAAGAGCATTAACGAAGCATGGAACGTCGTTCGCTCTTGTAATTACGCTGCTTCTGAAGCACGCAAGAATAACCTGGAGGATCGTTTTTTTTTTCTGTATCTCGAAAAATCTGCAATCATACCCTATAATCCATTGCCACAGGCCTACTAGTGCGGCAACTCGTGAGAAATTTTCGCATGCGTCTTTTGCTGATTTTACAGCCATCTGCAATGAGGGTGCAGCGGCATGGAGAAACTTCATGAATGGAGACTTCATTAGCAGCGCATGTAGGTGTATTTTATAGTTACATGTATTTGCTCTTTAATATTAGGACATCGGAAGCGATGTCCGAATATTGTTGTCTAAAAAGCGATGTCCTAAGGAAAGCTGTCTTTGTACCTTTAACGTCTTCGCTTCCGCATAAGTTCTGACGTCAATTCGTGGTACACTGAAGAAGCGAAAGCCGAGCAGAAAACAGTCGATCATTGTGAAAAAAGCACAATGTTTAAATGCTAAAAGAGGCGCAGTTTTGCACTGTGATAAATGTTTTGTTATACTGATAAGTACACAGCCATGGCCAGCGAAGCGATTTAAATTGAAATGAATTTGATTAATGTGCTGGCGTTGGAATTCTAGATTATTGCTGTTTTCTTAGTGAATGGGGTGATGATAACCACTGAAGTCACCACGAGTAACTCAGCAGACTGCGTCACCATGTTAACAGGCTTTCAAACTACGCGCTGCAACGCATTCTCAAACGGACCAAACCCTGACGTCGTTGGTTAATAGTATGGACGCAGGGACACTCCTTCCTAGCAGCCAACGAAGCAGCTCACGGAAGCATTCTGAATTGCTGGGTAGCCTCGCTAGGAGACCAAGTATCGGCCTTGTCGAGACGAGCCTGCGTATACATCTACGGCATAGGTTTTCACGAGCAATCTTTCCCCCACCGCACGCCCACCTCTCAAAAAAAAAAAAAAAAAGCACCGGCAGATGCCGCGTTTTTTGGGAATCGGTTTCAAGCGAAGCAGCTGGCCAGTAATGGTCTAGGCTGCATTTTTCGGCTTTCAGCCAAGCGTTAGTAGGTGTATCGACGTGTTTTTGTAAGTGTAGTAGTGCGCACATCGTGGGCTTACCAGGAACGTCGACTACACTGGCGTTAAAGGGTAACTTATGGTCTGACATAACGTCAGAAATCATGTTAGGACACAGACGTCATTATTATCAAAACAAAGTCCACTTTACGGTGCTATGATGTGAATATCACACGTAACATTCGTTAGCGTCGACCAACGGTTGAATATAGCTTGTTGAATCATGGAAGTAGAAATGTAATGTCTATTAGACTGCTATAAAAGCGAAGTGAACATTCGAATCACAGTTCTTGGTAACCCGACATGACGCCTGTATTATAGGAGTAAATATGCAATGTGTATTATTTTGTTAAAAATTAGATAGCCAGCACGGCAACTACGCGTCTGCATACGGTCTTTTTCCCTAGCACTTTCAAGGCCTGGCGTGGCTCAATGGTAGAATACCTGACTGCAACGCAGAATGCTTGAGTTTGATTCCTGCTCGAATCCGGACTTTTTAGATGCGAAGCATCTTATGGCGGAGTTCAGTCCGGTGGTGGTGGTGGTGTGCGGCGTGACCACCCTTACTGCGCATGCGAATCATCCTCCCCTCCTCTCCACTCCTACGCTCCCCCCCCCCCCCCGTCGCGCGCCTCATTCTCTCCTGTGAAACGCTGCGATGAGCGCCCTCCTACGCTCCCCCGCTTTTGCGTGCCTCATTCTCTCCTGCGGATGCACGTCCCCACCCCTCTCTCTCCTCTCCTACGCTGTCCCCCCTCTCGCGCGCCTGTCGACCGCGTTCACCGCTCGCCTTGTGAGAATTAACGGCCAGGATAGAGGGAAGACACAACGCGCGCAGCGTTCCTCTTCGCGTTGCACGACGCGAGCTCGGTAGCATGCCTAACGAACGCCAAAGGAACGCGATCGTGCAAGTACTCCGGCTTCGCATCACATCATGGTCCCCTTTAGCGGGAGACGGTGTAAGTTTTATTCTTTACATTCGTCGGGTCAATGCTGCTGGCGTCGATTTCCTTAACGCTCCCACATTTCAATGTCTCTTCTCTCCGTTCCTGAGGAGATATAAATTGTCAATCCCCTGTGGCGCATACCCGCATACCGTGTCTCGTCCTATACGGGTATGTGTCCAGTCCTATACGGCTTTGACGACGTACGCGACGGGATTTTCAAGTTATTCATGTCATGACCAGACAGTTGTTTTCGTCAAACCCACTTACCCTCATAGTTTGGTCTACACCAAGTAAACGATCACGGGAGCACGCAGACGTAGGTGGCTAGATAGATAGATACATAAATAGAAACGCTCAAAGTGCCTTAGGTTCGCTAGGAAATGCTTCGCATATAAAGCGCCAAGCCCGCGCGGAACAAGCAGCACAGTCACAGCGAAAGCTGGACAAGCGGCCGTTGTACAGCTCGCTGTGAACTTTCTTGGGACGACTACTGCAAGGACAGTTGCAAGGTACCCACTATGATACGAGGCGATGCCAAAAACCGGGACAGGACTACTGGGCAGCACGATGTTTATCACGGTGTTTCGCATAGTCTCAAGAAGGCCGGCACAAGGTATCATGTTGGATTTGGGTTTTCGGCAAAGAATAAAGGCTGGGCAGAATAGGCGCTGCTGTTGAAAGGAAGATGGAAGGGACCGCACTATAGTGGTATAAGTGCAAGGTCGAGCACTGGGACAGGCTATCAGAATGTAGTATGGGAGTTGTTTATGAAGTGCATTTCACGTGCCCTAAATGTTATATAGGATCGACAGGCCGCTGTCTGAACAACCGCCTCAGAGACAATCGTTCATCTTTCAAAGGTCAGCCATCTTCGAATTTGTCCCTGCACTGCCGTGATTGTATATGCACTCCACTCCTCTCTGACGCCAAAGTACGCGGACGTCACAGGGAACAGATGGGACGAGAGCTCGTTGAAGCTACCCCAACTTTGAAAGCTGGTGATAAATGTGTGGCAAAGCCCTTCTTTCGAGTTAAAGAATAATAATTTATAATGAGGGTTTAACGTCCCAAAACCACGATATGATTATGAGAGACGCCGTAGTGGAGGGCTCCGGAAATTTCGACCACCTGGGGTTGTTTACCGTGCACCTAAATCTAAGTACACGGGCCTCAAACATTTTCGCCTCCATCGAAAATGCAGCCGCCGCAGCCGGGATTCGATCCCGCGACCTTCGGGTCAGCAGTCGAGCGCCATAACCACTAGACCACCGTGGCGGGGCTTCGAGTTAAAGAAGACTGAGATAAAGTACCGGGGTGCGCACATCTCCGGCCTTTGGTTCTGTTCGTGGTGAATACGTGCTTCTGCTTCCTATATATATATATATATATATATATATATATATATATATATATATATATATATATATATATATATATATATATATATATATATATATATATATATATATATATATATATATATATATATATATATATATATATATATATATATATATATATATATATATATATATATATATATATATATATAGATATGCGGCCGCCGCAGCCGGCATTCGATCCCGCGAACTGTGGTAGTGCATCCACGGTCCAATGTGACACATCTGCGGGAGCAGCATATTTTTCAGTTTCATACGAAAAGTGCCACACAGAAGCATCTGTTAACATTTCATAGCACGCAGGGGTGGATACATGATTTTTCCGAAGGGGGATCAGCGTCAGCTGAGCGAACCTATGTGCTCTTCTTGGGGTATAAATGTAAAAGAAAGTAGGGCGGCTCTGGCCATCCGGGCTGCCCCTCTGAAATTAGCAGCAATAGCACATGGCATGCTTGTAAAGTAAGCATAGGGATGCAGTACGCGCGCAAAGCATCCCACCAAATCCTACCTTGTTAAACTTCACAATCGAAAACAAGCTACGAACAACACGCTCCAGCACAATCGGTCCGATCGCTGAGAATCGATGACAAGCACGACCTACATAACATTTAACTGTTATCACAATGTGATAAACAAAGTAATGGTGTCAACAAAAGCGCAGGCATGAGCGAGTAGCCGCGATGCAGCTTTGGAGCTCGTACACGAAGCCGGTTTGTCTGTGCCTGCAAGTATACATGGCGCGAAAACTGTCTCGTTCCGGCATGACACCAAAGAGTGTTCTGTGATCAGTGACGATGCTGTCTCATACCGCATCTATTAAGAACGGCAAACGTAAACACGGCGTTAGTCGCAAGCAGTATAGCCGGAGCAACGGAACGATCTGCCGCTTCTCGTCGGCCGTAGGGAAATATAATAACATATGGAAGATAGTTTCCTGCAAACCCTTTTTCAGCATCCCAATTTCTTCAATCTCAGCAACCCGGCACAAGAAAATATGTCGGGCATTGCCGTTCCTTTCAGCCGCCACAATAGCCACACGTCGATACGTACGCTCCGTGTGTGCACGTGCGGAGCGCGCTTAGCCTTCAACATGGCGGAAATGCGCACGGCGGCCACTAGATGGCAGCATATTTTGCATAAGCTACATGGTGAATATGGAAAATACGCTAGATAGGAAAGAACTTTGGTTTTAATCTGTCACACAAACAAGGCGGCGTGATGATTGAGCAGAAGCTTCTAGGATTATTTTATGCTGATGATATTGTCTTATTTGCTGACAGTCGAGAGGATATACAGCAGCTGGCGGATATATGCGGATGGGAAGGGGAAGCTCTAGGAGTATAGATTCAGTGTAACAAAATGTGGATTGATGGTATTCAATGACCCTTGTGATCAGGTGGTGTCAATACAGGGCCAAGAAATACCGAGGGTGAGCGAATACAGGTACCTCGTAGTATGGATAAATGAGGGTGACAGGTACATGGAAGTACAGGGAAAAGCCTCGGCAGCAAAAGGAAAGAGGAATGCTGCAATAATGAAGCACAGAGCGTTGTGGGGATACAATAGGTACGAGGTGCTTCGAGGTCTGCGGAAAGGTGTAATGGTTCCGGGGCTTACTTTTGGGAACTCAGTGGTGTGCATGAGGGCAGAAGTGCAATCGGGGATGGACATAAATCAAAAGACTGCGGGACGCCTCGCGTTGGGTGCTCACGGGAAGACGACAAATGAGGCTGTAAAGGGCGATATGGGATGGGCAGGTTTTCAGGTGAGGGAGGCTCAGAGCAAAATAAGGTTCGAAGAAAGGCTAAGGAATATGAAGGAGAGTAGATGGGCAGAGAAGGTGTTCCGTTATTTGTATAGGAAGAGCGTGGACACACAGTGGAGAAAAAGAACTAGGAGGCTCACTAGTAAATATACGGCTGGTAGTGTAAGCACTATGTCAACAAAGAGCGTTAAGCGAAAAGTCAGAGAGGCGGAGAGGATGTACTGGACGGCAGCTATGGAGAAAAAACCGGCTTTGAGTAACTACCGAAAGGGCAAAAATGAAATAAGGAGGGAGGCATTTTACGATAATTCAAGGGGAAGCGCTTTACTGTTTGAAGCGAGATCGGGTTGCCTTAGAACGGGTGGTTATAAAGCGAGATTCAGTAAAGAAGAAGAACAATGCACGTGCTGTGGGGAAGATAAGGAAACGGCGGAGCATGTTCAGATTGAATGTGGAGGCATCCACCCAGGTGTACGTTTGGGAACGAGCCTACATGACGCCTTGGGTTTTAGAGACAATGGAAAGCTGAACACACCCGCGATTGAAATATGTAAGAGCCGGTTAGAGTATTGGTGGCAGAAAATTAGAGAGAAAGGACAAAAATGAATATTGGAAAAAAATAAGGACATTCTGCCGTAAAGGGCAGAGAGCGGTGCCGGAAACTTAAGTTTTTTTTTTTTTTTCTGGAGTAAAATAGTTTTAATTGAAGTAAAGACACTAGGCCAACACTAAGAAAAAAAGAAGAGTAAAGGGTTTTTTTTTGTCGAGCCTGGTGGCACACTTGTCACCGCCCCGTTATAAAGGGGACGCTCATAGCATCCATCCATCCATCCATCCATCGGTCTATTACCAACTCCCCAAGTAGGCAGTTTTTACTAGTCTAGTTTTTACCGATAGGGCAAGGGCGTTAAATTTATTTTTCGAGGTTAGCGTGAATCACAAATGCCCTAAGGTATACTATGACGTCGCTACGTAGAAGGAAAATAAAAGCAGCACTGCATTAAGCATTCAATAACGGATATTTAATATTTGAAGGAAGCGCGAAAAAAACCGCAACACAGAACAACGAAAGGGACAGGACGACGTTTCGCTGTGTTGTGGCTTTTTTCGCGCTTTCTTAAAGGGGTCGTGAAGCACCCCTTGGGATTGTTGAAAAAACACATCCTGCGGAAAGCTGACACGGCTATGAACTGCTCTGCCAAATATTACAGTCGTGCGCGCCACGTAAAGGCCACAAGCGGAGTGCGAAGTTGCCGCTTCCTCAGGCGCCCTCTTCAGAGTCCGGTTATCACTCTCGTCGGTGGGCGGGGCGTCTGCACGTTGACGTCGCGGATCTGCCTGTTTACGTCGCAAGAGACATAGCATGCATATTGGCCAATAGCCGACATAAGTCAAGAGCGGTGTTTGGATCAGATGCGCTTGTTCCCGTTGACAATGTGTATAATAGTTGTTGTAGTTAAATAAACAGGCTGAAATATGGAAAAACTTCGTTGCGAGTTTTCGAAAAGATGACTCGCTTCCGGTAGAAGCCAACTGTGGTCTGCTGAACTCGGTGCGCCCGCGCCCGTTCGAGCATAACTTCAATTTGTCCGCACGACCTTTTCGGTATCGCAGTTTCTTGTGCCTCCCTTGTTTCGATTGGTCTTGTACGTCATAATTGGCCTCAAACCTTACAAAACTTGTGTGTGGCGTTGAGTTCTAGCGACACGGATCTCGTGCTGAGTTGATCAGTGCGTGCACAGATCGAGTCGCAAGCAGGTTCTCAATTAACAGACCGGAGAGCGGCCCCTAGTGAACCATGAGGGTTGGATTATACCTCAGGGTTTTAACACTATTATTTTGTTGACAGAGAATGCACACGATCATTTGACCTTTGGACAACACACTTCACGTCGAAGATATCCCGAAGACAGTGATTCCACTCCTGCGCCAACTGCGCCAAAGTGCGCCAAATTGTATTTACTGCTCCATCCTGATAATATCGACGAAATTTGCGCCAAACTGCGCCAAAGTCTCGGGCTTGGGGGCGTCTATCACCGGCAATCGCACCGCCGGCGCGTCAGAACATGTGCAGCTCGATCTTGGGGCTGCCAATGAAGTCGCAATCATGGACCAAGAATTATTCCGCCGAATAAATAGCGCTCGCGCGTGCGTTCCGAGTAAGCCACGATGCCATGCACGGTGCCGACGCAGCTTCTGTTCTGTAAGTCGGCTCGACAGCAAAACGTGCTCTCCGCAGAGGCTCGTGACGTCTAGGCCTATCGGTAGCGAGAAAGTGCGACGGCGATTCATCGGCGGACGTCGTCTGTTCCAGAAACGCTGCTGATAGCTCGTTTCAAGCGTCGCACGGCACGTAAGGAAAGCAATGTTCAGTAATAACCACATGCGTGCCGCTAAAATGCCTGTCACTTCTATTTCCGGACATCGCGGAATGAAATCTGGGAACGCTCGCAGTAGATATATGGGAGAATATCGAAATTTAATTGCTTAGCGTTTATGGAAGAGCACGCGAACGGTTGAAACGCGTTGACACTTTTCCCCAGATATACTTTATCCATGGATCTTCATCCAGAACAGCTTTTTCGTAATTCTTTCCGCCAGCACGTCCGAGTTTGTAATCACTCTGCGGTAAATATCCCCTAAAAGGCCCTGCCCTTTCGAGCTCACGTGCTAGGGTTCCAATTCGAATTTTTGCTTGCTTTTTTAAAAATTTCATCTCATTAGTAAAATCATATCTCCTGGTCGGAGCAGCCGCAAATGCGCAGCTGTCAGTAGAGAGCCCGTCGCTGACGGCCCACAGAGAAGCGGCTACGCCATGTTACACGTCCGCCCTTTCGGGGGTCAATAGCTAACGGTTAAAAAAACTCATTTTCGCTTAAGAGCAAAGCAGTGAATGCGATACCAAAAAATTGTATTGTTAAACGAAGTAAGGCTAGCAGCTAACTCTTTTGGATCCGATCTCGCGTAACTCAACAAAACGCTGGTTTAAGGGAATATGGCCGCTCCAGGAACCGAAGCGTTTTCTTGCTCTGAGTTCTCTAAACGCGAAGTAAGCGTTGAGAGCACAGCAAGTTTACGAGCCGTCTCCTGATGCCTCGAGATAGCGAGCGCGCAAGCGACTGCGCCCTTCGAACGATGCCCCCCCCCCCCCCTTCCGCTCCCCTGGCGTCCCGCCATGCTCCTTACGAAAGACGGGCGGGGCGTTTCCTCTCTGTTTGATGAGCAATCGACGGCAGGCCCGCACGCGGGAAGATGTTATCTCATGCGCTGTCCGTGCGACGGAGACTGACGGCCGGCTGGTTTAATCTCCGCTTCAGTCGCGTTCGTCGCCAGCGCTCGCGAGCTTTTACCCGCGGCTAGAATGCGCGTGGTGATGTTATTAATTTGGACTTTATACGGAAAATTACGGCAACGGCGACGGCAAAAATCCGCCGAGAGTGTCCATATAATTGCTATCGCAAAAAAATTTTTTAAAAAGTTGAGGAGCCCTTTCACTCTTGAAGTGGATGATAAGCGAAGCTGTTTCGCGCATGGCACACAGGTGACATGGTGGAGGACAGTTTGGTATGTAGGGCCAGGCTGTTAACGTTCAAGACGCAATATTAATGCGAAAGCCTTAGATGCTTTATCAAACACGAAAATTGACCGTCGGCGGCGTCAGTCGATTGATGCTAAAAATAATCATGTGATGGCGTCATCATTGCGTTATAGATCGTCAAAACTTGTGACGTCATCATGGCGTAATATATCGTCATGTCACGTGATGACGCCATCACATGACATCGTCACTTTACACTGCTTCCGTGATCGGTGCGCTGATCATGGAGCTAGCGCAAAACCAGCAAGGTGCAGAAAGCTTGCAGAGAGAGAGGGGGAGGATCAACCCATCGATCGAGAAGAAAAAGAACCTGGCTTTCGCCTTGGGGTTGTCTTAGGGGAATGCATCAGGGACAGTGTGGCTCTTTGGCATTGAGGCACTGCTGTACATCACGGTGTCTGTCTACCATATCTGCTGATAACCACATAGATGTATTTAGAGTGTTATTTCGTAAAGTGCAATTATCTTGATCCGATATTTTGTTTATTTGCTAGTGTCGAAAATAATCGCCGAAGAGGTTAATCCAGAACAATCAACTGCATGAGCCCTTATTTTTTCATTAGCGAGTGAAATATGGAGTTCTCCTGAGCATAGGCGTGCGCAGGGTTCCCCATCAAGGGGGGGGGGGGGCGAAGGTTCATCGCAGCGCCCCCCCCCCACCCTACTAAGTCAATGTAGGGGCAGATTTGGTGCCCCCCCCCCTCTTAGGTGATTAGAAGGGTCAATGTACGGGGCAGATTTTGCGCCCCCCCCTCTTAGGTGATTAGGAGGAGAGGCGCCCCCCCCCTGTGCGCACGCCTATGCTTCTGAGATAATTTTTTCCATGAGATTTGCAATGAATCGAAATATTTCTAGCCTTCATAAGAGCCCCATAATAATACTCAGGTGCTTGAATGTTAATGCAAAATTATCTGCTCCAAAGTGCTCCAAGATGAAAACTTTGCTGCTCCAAAGTGCTCCAAAACGGAAATTTTGCTGCTCCAAAGTGCTCCAAGATGAAAATTTTGCTGCTCCAAAGTGCTCCAAAACGGAAATTTTGCTGCTCCAAAAATTGCTCCAAATCAGAAGTCCTCGGTAGCATCACTGCGAAGACGGATTCAGCGGTGAGGTCGAAATAATACAACCTGAATTCCACTGACAACTCACCGAGAGTACTTTTGCTTCCAGTCGTCTTCAAAGAACAATCATCGGCCTGTGATTAAGCTACATAAATTGTGGGGCGTCATACAGGCCGAAGTGAACACCTTCGGCTCCGAATTCTTCGGTTCGTCGTGTCGTGCCGTCATAAAAAGTATAAACGTGTGCCCTCTTGAGTGCTTTTCCATATATCGACAATGCTTCGCTCGCCCGAAATTCGTGGATACCAGCGTGACAAAGGTATCTTCAGTTGGCCGAGCGTATCTGCATTTCATGGGCGTATGCTATGGGGCAATTTTAGTCATTTCTGCCGCGAGCTGCACGCGTCCAGTGGCAGCAGCGTGTTCTGAGCTTTTCTAAGACCGCCTGTGTTTGCATTGTAGGGGTCTGGGCCAGCCACCGCGCAGAACCCCTCAGAGACGAGGACGAGACGCTGAGCACGGCCGCTCGGTCTCCCCGTGCACTGAGCAACACCCCTTTATCATTCCAAGACTCGGCCGCGACTCACTGTCAACGGCCCCTGACCACGAGCGTGTCCGTGTCCATCGTTCTGTTCTACCGTCGGCGCGCTCGCGGCTGCCGCTCCCATACCATATAAAAGTTACACACGCAGACGCCACAGTTACGAGGATATTGTAACGCGCCTACATTTGGTGCATTTAAAGCGCGCCTACTGTCGCGAGCTGCACGCAGGGGCAACAGCGGCTTCTGAGCAGCTGAACGATAATCTATTTCCGCAATGAGCACTTATTTGCAATTCGCGCTTTAGCGTGGCATGCAGTGGTTCTCTATAACTGATATTTTGTATTTGGTTGCTTTCATACTCGTAGACTACCTACTATCTGACTAATTAACCGTTATTGTTAAGCATCACACCACCGCGTTAAAGCGAATGCGAAAAGCGCCCCCCGATGTCAAGCTAATCTAGTAACGTTGGTCAAGCACAACATCCACAAATTTACCAGTGACATGTCTCCCGCCAAATAAAAAAGTTAATGCACTTGCACTTCACCCTTGTGAACGTCGATGTGTATTTGGCATTCCCCGTGCACAGATGACGCAGAATGAATTTAAAAAAAATATGCATTACAGTCCTCCTCAATGAAACAGCTGTTCTCCAGAAAATAATGGTTCGCTTGAATTGCTAGTATACTATATTCACAGCAGTAGACAGGTTGGCTTGTTCACAATTCAGAATGTTACATACATAACAGATAAACACGAGGACTACAGCAAATGGGTACAAAACTGGAAAAACTCTCATATGTGCACTCTCTCGTCCACCCGCACATTATGTTGAAGTTCACCTATACAACAGGCACCTTCAATTACGCTACGATTAATGAAATATCACCCAACCTACGTTAGAACACAGTGATGACTTGTTGCCTAACTGCCTGTCACCTATTTCTCTTCCACAATGTGTTCTAATGTGTAAATCATCTGTTCTACTTGTTTGGTAATAAAACACAGGCCGTTGCATTCAGCGAGCAGTGTTTCACCAATTTGTATTGCATGCAGAAGTTCATTTCCTCCATTTGCATGCACGACAAGTAGTCATACCTCAACTGATACAAGAAAAAGTGTCTGCACTATTTTATTGGAATTAAAACAGAAGCAGTCGTCATGTCAGTGTAAGCATATGTATATTTCCATTTTTGTGCACAGTACCTGCACCCAATACAGAACACATGGAACAACATATACCGTACAGCCCAAGCACTATATATAATTCACAGCAGTGAAGCAACATGAAAGTAGTGTGTAAAACCTCCTCATAATGCATATTGATATGTGCACTTCACAGTGCCAGTATCTAAGCACAATCCAAAGAAGTGGGATGCACAAGGAACATGGTGTCAACATACACATGAAGGCAACTAAATTAGTACAATAAGGCTAGCTTTACTTTTGAGAAATATGCGACCATGTAGATAGGCATGTTCTAGATTTTTTATTGCATTAGTTTGCACTATGGCATCAAAATACGTCGCACATGATCATGCAGTTGAGTTTCCTGCAGAAAAGTTTCAAATTGATTGTAGATCCACTTACCACAGTTTATAAAAACATTCAGCAATGCCGACAAAATGACAATGCTGCCTTCATATATTGCTGCACATATTTGTTCACAGATATATGAAAACTAACGTAAATTTCTGGAATTATGCTTGGGAACTTGTCGGCGTTAGCACATGACTACAATGTACCAATACTTCTATTATGCATAATTAGTACATCTATGTTTACAATATATCCATGCCAGCTAGTGCCATCTGCAACTTAAAGTTCTTCATATTCAATTCATCACTTCATAGCTTATGCATAATTACCACATTGAAAATTAAGCCCAGCATTATGGCTTCAATATAAACATAAAATTAGGCAATAATGTGCCCGAAATTAAAAATTTCCTATAAATAGTGGCTGGCTTGGCACATTGGATCCTAGTACTTTTTATGCCATGAGGTTAACTAAAATTTGACCACACATTTATAGAGAATGTAAAGCAGTCAGGACTTAAGTTCATAGTAAAAGAAAGCGGGAAAACAAAACCACAACACACGTAGAAATGAAGGAGACAGGATGACGCAGTACTAGCAAATGAAGTTTAACACGTGCTTGGCTTTTTTAGACACGTTTTTACTCTGTCTGCAACTGCGTGATTCCTTAATTTTGTAGTTTTTTCATACTGTGTGTGTATATCTTTCTGCAGTTTGCATTAAACGTCAGTTGCCAGTAGTGCATCATCCAGTGCCTTTCATTCTCCTTTCTCTGTGCTGTGGGGGCTTTTTCCGCACTTTCTTTAACTATGAATACACATCAACACGCCCAACTGTCCATTTAGGATAACGTTTGCTGAATAAAGCCGGTTCCACTAAGTGTCATTTTGAACAATGCGAAACTTTCAAATGCACACGCTACTGGAAAGGTTGCACGCAGTATCATGCATAACACTCTGCATCAATCCCAGTATTTGCCCAAATGCTGTAAGATGTAAGAAATGTTCGAGATAGTGTACAATGAAGCACAGTGGAGTGTTCTAACAATACAATGTCTCGTACACAAGCAGTGGGTGAGCAAATCTTGCTGCTTTGCCAGAAATGTCTTCCTGAAAATGATACAAAAAAGAAGTTCATTAAGCTTTCTGTGTCCATAAAAATGAATTTCTCGCCAAGGACTCACTCTTCACTATACTTATTGCAGACCTTTTAACAAAACATGAAACAAATGCAAAATTGTGAGGCTGCTAAGTAGTTCCTCGTCAACTTTTCAAGTACACAGGGCGAAAAATACTCGAAGGTAAAGAAATGCGAAACAACACCAGAAGTGTTACTCTTGTCCTGTGTACCACCAATCGGGTAGATTTCGATGTCAGTCAAGTTAGCATTATAGTGTAAAGGGGTGTGAATGTTAGTGAGGTTCACGTTGTACACTAGATTCTTGATGAACCACAGCAGCTCCGTTTAGGACTGAATATTGGGCAACTTGGTATTGATTCATGGCAAAAATAAACAGCATACTTGTAATGAGGACAAAATAAGACCTGGACACAGAGAATACTGTGTACAGGTAATAAACACTATGGCAACATAATTCAAAACAATATAACGAGAGGGAAGCAACAAGGTGATTCAACAAGGTGTTTCAACAGGTTCAACTGGCTTACATCAACGTGATTAAAATAGCCTTGCATAACTAATACATCTCCTAAAGGCTATAAATATGCATATGTAACCCTGGCAAGTTCCAGTGCTGATATGTGGTTAATGAAGTGACAGTACCATAAAATGCATGTTCTTCACAACACACACTGTCACTTAGCGGATGTCTGTCACATCATATGGCCATAATTATGTTTCATCATGTGGTCATAATTATGCGAAGATTATGCCACATGTCATCGTGCACAAATTGACATCGAGACGGAGGATCAAGACAAGCAAATCAAGCATGAAAATAGCACAAACAAAAACAAATTTGGCGTCAATGCACATTTCATTACATAACAGCGCGGTGTATACTCCTTGAAAGCACTCTGCTTCATTTATGCTTTATCGCAAGGAAGGAAATTATGTTCTACAAACATCTTTTTTCAAGGCACACTCGCGCATCGATTAGCTGGCTGTGCGAAGCATGTGCTATATTCACAGGAGTTTCTAAACACGCATTACACATCGTCGCTATATGAGAGCTTAATGACTGTTCTTCCTTTTTTTCGATTTTCCATTGCACTTTTCACTCAACGCAATGTACAGGAGGATACCATCAGCTGCCCGAGCGACGATAAGGACGCGCGAACAGAGGAAACATTAGTATTACTAACCATTGTGTTCCCGATGGTACCTCGAACGCAGCGTGCCCATCATATGCTTGGTAATATACACAGCGGCAGGCTCGCTTCAGTCGCCGGGACAGTGTCACACCATATCCCACCCGCAGTAAGACCCGCAGTAAGGCATATCGCACTGTCGTCAAACCACGCAATTCACGTCCAGCAGCAAAGAGCAGGTACAAAACTCGCACACACGGCCGACACAGCTGGGCAGTTCAGAAGCGGCGTTCACAAGGCCAAGGTAATCCCATGACAGCTTTGCGTGGGCATCCCGCACGCTGCTGGGGCCAGCCTAAAACGACTGTCTTCTCGCGTTTCTTTCTTTTTTGCTTTTTAGGGGCGTAGCTCTTCTTAGTCTAACCTTGTCACGTCTCCGTTGTCCGGCGTAAACGGATCTCCCGTACAGTACGTGACATGTATCGCCCTCTCCTCTACTACGCTTCCCCCTCTTTCTCCTCTCCTACGCCCCCCCCCCCCTATCTTTCCTCGCGGCGCAGCGGCACCGACGCAGGCAGCGTCGCGGCAGCGTCTTGATTGAAAAAACCGACCGCTCGCGCTGCACAACCGTTCACTGACCACCCCATATATATAGGCACTGTATTTTGACCTCCAAGGTAGTGCGTGTGTGCGATTTCTCCTGTGCGTGATTAAACAATGAAAATTCACAGCGTACATGTAAAATTAAAGTGAGCTGCAAGTCGTCATAACTCTCATCGAACCTTTAGTATAAACGCGCCCGATCTCACGTCGGTGATGATGTACTGGGCAGAATTCACGGAAGATTCGCGGTTTACCGATGAACCTCCGCAGCTTCGCCCACTCATCATCATTCACTCCGTGGATATGCTGTGATTTTTTCCTCCTTCGCACGCGCACACGTCGCGACGCTTTTTCAAACTTCGCTTGTATTCCGACGCGTCTGAATTTCTGATTTCCTCGCTCTCGCCCACGGGCAGGCGCGCTGCAGCCGTCCGAAGGTTGAACTGCATTTTATCTCGTTTCCTCCTGTTCACAGCGGCCGCTTAAAAAGAATCACGTTTTTTTTTTTTTTTTTTGCTTTTGCGTCGCGTTTTCTCCGCACGGGATTTATTCCGTGCGTTGAGGCAGGCCGCCTTGGCCAGTTCTTTATCTAAAAGCGTATACCGAGTGTACATGCCGTGCCAATCGGCCGCATCGAGGGCTTGCCGGCTTTTCCTTTCAGTTTAATTTTGATTTGATGGAAAAACGACATAAGCGAAGTCGCGAAGCGACGTAACGACAGTGCGAATGCGAAGTATCAATATCAATGCGACTTAAGCGAAGTAACGACAGTATCAATGCAAATAGATCGCGTCGGGCCGCGAGAAGCAGCCGACCGGAACTATACTTACCAGCAACAGCCGTTAACACCGCCAAGTTACGCGGAAAGGAAACCACACAGCATTGAAGCGAGGTGACGTAAGGCACTGCGCGGGACTCCTCGAACGGCGCTCCTTCTCTCCTCCGGAATGAAGCGAGTTGAGAGGGAGTTGAGAGGGTAAATATTGCGATCCCTGTATCTCCGGTTCTTCCTTAGCTTTTCGAAAAACTCTTTCGGCTATATATTTCTGGGAAAGGTCCGACTCATTCCAGGGTGTTTTTCACGCCAGGCCCGAGGAGTGGTTCATGACCCCTTTAAAGCACCAATTTGCACCAACTCGCCCAACTGTCCTTGCTAATGAATAATGGACCTTATATACACATAGTGGACATCGTCGCTGCGCAAATCTCATGCCACGGAAATGTATTGTATCCTCCCATTACAAAAAGAATATTGGAGGGGACACTGATCGATCACCTGAGTGTCTGCCGGTGGCCTTTTTACTTCAGCATTCGTGTACCGCTCGGGCTAACCTTGTGTTTCGTGCGCTACAGAGGTGGATCTCAAAGGCCGCGTAAAAGGAGCACGTGGTTGAGATCCGCTCCGCCAGGTGTCGCAACGATCCCGTCTGGTCTTAGTCTGGTCTAGCGTGCCTCGATGCCAGCATTCCTTCGCACAGGGTGGTGACAACGTCGATTATTTGACCCAATATGGCTACATCACGCAACGCGATCGCGCCGCTCTTTGACCTAATACGGTGGCGGCGCGGTCCATGGTTGTGCCCAACCGTTGCGAAGTAACGCTGGCATCGAGGCACCCTAGTCTGATCGCGATGTTTCAATGATCTCAATGAATTAACTTGCAATAATAATCCTGACAGTTATTTGGCCTTTATATTAAGTTATGCTCCGATATCATATATACCCAATATGTTGCACACTAACCTTTGCCGTAACATGCAGTCCGATCTCGTCTTTCTAGACTATGGGAAAGCCTGCGATAATGTCCCTCACCGCCGCCATTTCGTAAAACTTTCGCAGCTGAACGTATACACCCAAACAATCTTCATTGGAGTCATAACTTCCTTACTAATCGTTCCCAGTCAGTATTTGTTAATGGTCACCTGGATAAAACTATCCCAGTCTCACCACGCGTTCCGCAAGGATCTGTGCTTGGTTTTCTGCAGCATTTGCATATTTCCCTACGACTGTGCCATTTATGACACCATCGGTAACCTGCAGAATCAACTCAGTCTATAAAAAAAATTTAACAGCGTGATTATTAGGTGTAAAAAATAGCTAATTATCCTTAATTCTTCTAAACTCGTCTCATTCTCTTGTCTCAACCGCCCACATAGTTTCCAATATACTATCGTTACCACCCCAAGTGAATCAGTACAGTTTAATAAATGTCTTGGTATAAACTTGTGTTATGCTTTATTAACGCGAAAATCTTAGATGCCTCATCAGACGCAAAAATTGACGGTCGGCGTGGTCGGTGTCTTCACCATCCAGCTATGTGCAAAGTCATCATGATGTGATGACGTTATCATATTCCGTCACAGATTGGCAAAATTTGACAGGTTAACATGACGTGAACATGACGTCATCATATGATATCATCGCTTGGTCGAAATTGGCTGATCACAGAGGCATTGCAAAGCCAGGTGAGGTGCATAAAGCGTGCAATGCCTCCGATCCTGGAGGCAATATAAAAGCCACGCTAAATCCCGAAAGCCTTCGGAGGGGCGCAGGGCAGGATCAATACATCGAGTGAGAATACAAACAAGAAGATGATTTTCACTATCGACTCGCCTTAGGCTAGTGCATAAGGGAGCCTGCGAGTGTTTTACAGCGTACCCACATCGGTAGCATACTTTCAGCATCAAATAAGACACTTGGATTTCTGAAGCGCCTTTCCCCGGCTTGCCCCGCTGTACAATTAGTTCAACGTTGTAGGAACTATGCCGGGGCGCTTTAAATATGCACGTGTGCGTGGATGAGCGTGTGGTGATACTTTTACGTTTGGCCGCAACCATGAAGTCTTGAGCTAGTCTCGACACGCCGCACTGTACTTTTCCGGCGTAGCCACGGCACTGCGTCACCACAAGCTTGGAATCACGGCCGAGAAGACGATAGACCTATCGACAGATTCCAATCTGTCTCTAGGTAGACATCGGCACTGGATTCTCTAACAGCTAAGTGATCATTCTTTAATCTGCCGTACCAGCCACGTGCGCCAAACGCGTCGCAATTGCCGGCAACGGTATCAATCGTGTAGTGTATCGCGCGCATGGAATGCACCGTGAGGGCTGACTTGGGCGTCAGCTCGCCTAAACTACAGCGGTGCTTTGGGACCACCTGGAAATTGGCCGTCATTGCTTTTGGCCGTCCGGTCGCTCGCTCACCGAGCGTTTGACGCGGGGATGAGCTGCAAGCTCGCGATATTGGACACAAGTCTCGCCGCTGCCCATGCGACTCGCTCAACACGCATTGCGGTGGCCGGCAAAGAGCTCGATTGCATGACGCGCGCTCGAAGTACGCTGCAAGTGCTGGTGGGGGAACGTTTTGTTGGGCGAGTTGGTGAACGTTCATAATTGCTTTTAAGGCGCGAGAGAACACAATTACAAGAAAGGGCACGGGACAGAGCGCCACTAACAACTAACGAGTTGTTAGTGGCGCTCTGTCCCGTGTCCTTTCATGTGATTGTGTTCTCTCGCGCCTTAAAAGCAACTATGTGCTGGCGGGGGCTTTAGCTAGCCGACTTGCGTTCGCTCACTGTACTGCCACTCGCTCGAGGTTCGCCGGTTCGCTGGCGGCAGCGGCGGCTGGCGGGCTTGCTGTACGACGCCGCTTGCACAAAAGTCGCCGACATGTTCGCGGCGCCGCGGCGGCCGCACTTGACCTGTGGCGCTATGTCGCCCGAAGTGCGTCTTCGATGATCTATGACATCACGGTGAAGTTATCTGCTTGCGACATTTTAGACGTATGTGTTTATTTTACATTGCACGTATTGCCATATCGATGTACCTTCATGCTCTCTATCACGTGTGACCAGGCCCGTAGCCAGCAATTCTTTTCGGAAGGGGGGGGGGGCACTTGCTGAAGGCCCTGATTATTGTAGAAAACACCTATTTTGATTATTTGTTTTTGGCAAAGCACCACCTCCATCAAAATATCGCAGGGAGGGGGCCCCCTTCCACTGGCGATGGGTCTGCGTGTGACTCACTCTTTGCAATGCTTTTGTGCTTTGCAGGACGCAGACCGTTGTTCACAACGTGCCGACTGTTGTGTGCGCTGTCGTGTGCGACGCCAGTCATCTACCGGTGTCGTTGGGTCAGCTTCACAAAGCTGATCCAACGTTGTCGTATCTACGAGATATGACAATGCGGCTGGCCCAGTAATGCACATGATGACAACGAATTCACTGAAAGAAAACGGAAACTTTATATGCTTGCAGAAAAGTAAAACATTTCATTGTCTCACTTTTGTCTTTTGCTGTCGCAGTGACTGTGAAAGCAGTGTACGCAATACTGAACGTTTTTTCGCCTGTTCTATTGCGTGCCATTTGTTGGTCACCGCAGAAAAAGAAGCACGCGAAAAAGAAACTATTGAGTGTTGCGGAGAGTAACTGTGGGAGACCATCCCTGTGGATTAACAGGTTATTTGAACTGGGGTTGAAAAAAGCGTCCTCAAGGAGTATTTCAGTGGACCAATTGTTCGTCTGACGAAACTGTGAGGACTTACAGTTGACCAGTAAGGTGTAAATGTGAGTACTAAATGTTAGTCGACTGAGGTGATCTGCGAGGACTAACTGTTAGACCCGATGCCGTTAGTCCTTAAAGGGATTAATGATTGTGGCAGCCCCATTAGTCGTGAAAAGGATGAAGCACACGCCCTTTTAACAACAATTTGCCTTAGAGTGGATTGTTCGTGCGTGCTTTCCTTTGAATGTATTACAGGATATGATATTATAGTGATTTCCTCTCGAGGTTCAGGTTTGCTCGAAATTTTAAAATTACAGGTGATGAACGGAGCAGCAGAAACGAATACGGAAAATAAAAAAAAATTGGCCGAAAATTGCTTATAGGCCTAATTAGAACATTTAGCCTCTCCATGCTGAAAGAAATCAATGTAGAACGCAGTTTTACTTGATATTTCGGCATATTTATTAGCGACATGAGGAAATAGTTTGGGCGGCGCGAATGTCGATGCACGGCGGGCCTGAACACAGAGCTCCACAGTGGTAGGACACCTATGGCGCTTCCCACTCACAGCTCGCAGGGACTTATTATTAAGCGAGAAGTAATTACGCACAAACGCCAGTCGTCGAAATCATTCCTTTTACGCATCATTAATTAGCACTCAAAACAGACTTTCCCTGGAATTTTATAACTTGTTTATCGTAATTTGAGAAAGAGGGAGAACGAATGCATTTTCCCGTAGATTTCTGATCAATTTACGCCAGTCGCATTAGTGAAACAATGCCGCAAGCGAAGCGCTTTCGCATACAGCAGTATAAGCATGTTTAGGACACGAGTGGCTGAGTGGAACTGGTATTACGACGCAAATTTTATGTACTTTTGCGCAAGTGTCGCATAAGTGGGATAATTATAAACAACGTTGCTTACTTGCGTACCGCCCTGTTCGTCTGCGAGTAATTAATTCTTCGCTTTTCACAATATGTCTTGCAGCAAAATCACAATATAGCCCTAAAAATATACAGTTGACGTAAGCTCTGCCTTCTTTGCATATGGTTAGCGGTAAATGGAACCACGAAATTCAAAGGTACTCCCACTGATGCATATTGTTAGAGTGGCATGTATTCTACGAGGACTTTAGCTATCGTGCCTTTCAATGTCCACGTTGTACCAAAAAAAAGTAATTCATTAGAAACTTTCAGAATTAGTCTGGACAAAGGCTTTCCCCGCAGAACAAATATTGTTACCATATGTAGAAGCTGCAATGAGCCTTTAGGTTTATTTTCTGATATTCGGAATGAAGCAAGTTATATATCTATAGTCGGATACAACTTTAGAAGGCAACGGTATTTCCTCCTCAAAGGCGGATGAACACAAGCCTGCACCAATGGGCGCGCACTCGGGATTCACGTCATGAGCGGGACGGCCGGTGGCTCCGCCTTCGGAGAACGTCGGCGCGTGCATGAGCGGGACTATTTCTTTAGTCGCGGAGGCGATCGGTTGCCGCGCTTCGGTCGTCTGGGCGGGGCCTCTCCTGCCTTCTAAATTTGTATCCGACTATAGATATAGCTCTACAATTTCCCAGGCTTTCAAAAATTAGAGGCCTTCGTAAGGGGCATTGAAATATAGACACTTGCCCTGCCGAACACATAATTTCTCTTGAGCAATATGCGAAGCACGTGCACAAGAACCTCCTAGTTTCTGCCAGCGCTAAATTCGAGTCTGATACTGTATGTAACTAGCGCTATCGTAGTGAGATGCGAGTGTAATATGCTAACGTTCCCCGGTGAAGTTTGCACAAGGAAACGTTTTCAGTACAGCAAAAAATAAGGAAAAACAGGAAAATGAAAGAAAAAGCTCTAACATCTTACGTTGAACGTTAGCTCTCTGTGTACCTTGGTGTTCCTCTCGCCATCTTGCGCTATTTAAGATATTTCTTTTCGAAATTTCACACAAACAAGGCCAGTTTGTAATAAGAGTCAAATCGTACTTGCTATTTCATTCGTTTAGGTGTCGATAATTCATTATTTGAAGTCGAAGAACATGTCCAAATATATGAGGTAACGGCTGTTAAGAGGTGAACACCTGAACGCGTTGCTGTTAAATGAATCAGAATTAGCAACACCGCACTTGTAACGGATGCACTAACGCTTGCTTTTTGTCCCCTTCTTCTATTCGTTCTTGTTTCAGTGGTTTCTTGCTCATTTGTCATCAATATCCAAGCGAAAGTCAAGATCTACTGCCAGGGGAGATGAAAAGATGGTTGATCGCAAATTCATAGCGAATCCCCAGAGCACATACACTACTTTGACAATTTTTCAGTTATACAATACAAATGGCTTCCTTCTAACTTAGGGTCGATATGAATATTTCGATTTATTTGACCTGTCACCATGTTTTAGCACATTTGCACGGAACGAACAAGCGCGGAAAGAAAGGAGCAAACACGGAGAAGCGCAATCTAACGGCTAGTTTAACGCTGAAAAAAAAAAACATTTGCTTAAGAACCCAACATGATCGGCGCAATCTCCTCATAGAACACGTCATTTCCGCATATAACAGCTACGTTTTATCACAACGCCACAGATCAACGCCTCCACGACAAGAGAATACATCGATGGCACATCTACCAAACACCTGAGATGGAACGCAACTAAATTTATCATGACATGAGCGAAATCTCTTTATCTAGCAAGGTCATTGAACGATAGTTGATGCACTTCTTTTTTAGTTTTTGAATCCACAAGGCCTTCACGAATTCCTTCACGTTTTGATTTCGGCGTCTACAGAAAATGCTAGCACTGCTTGACCGGTGTGCGCACCCACATTCTTGACAATGCATGGCTAATGCGTAGTAGAACGGCCTTTCAGACTGCGCAAGTGTTCCCTTAGTCTCGTGTTGCAGCATCTTCCATTCTGCCCCACGCACGCATGACCACATGTCATAGGCATGTTATATACAACATCCTTCGCGCACTCTACAAACTGTTTCAACAAAACTTGAAACTCAGCGAGATCGTGCATAGCTAATGGGGAAATTTCGAGTGCAAAAACAAGACATCCACAAGAACGAGAGAGAAAGTACGGGCGCTTGCTCTTACGCTGATATTTTTTACCACATTCTTTTTCTTGGTCGTTCCTCACTTTCGAACATCATTTTCGCCTTGGAACACGCACCTCTTATTTTGTTTTGTGCAGAAAACACCACTTTAAGTCCGTAATTTCCAGCTACTTTTTTTTAGTCTAAGTGAAACTTCGTGTACATATGGAATCACTGAAACATCCGAATTTGATTCTTTTTGTCAATGATTTTCTGTACATAACTCATTTTCCTGTTTTCGCTTTTTCATTAGTCTAGCGCAAGAGGCCTGTGTAACGGATACCGGTTACCCGGCCTCTCGCAGACGATCAACTTGCTGAAGCAACAGTGTTTACAGTATAAAAACAATTTTTGCCGGCACCGAACCGAAACAAGAAATGACTGCGCCATTCTTCTCACGTCTGGAATTATTAGACGCGAAGTTCAACAGCGGTTTTCCCGCTCTGCGCGAGAAGGAACAACGCACGTTCCGGTAGAAATTCTAACTTGACGTCAATATTAATGAGAACTAACAGACAATAATGCCAGGGAAAGTATAGGAGATATTACTTCTCCTATACTTTCTTTGGCAATATTGTTTGTTAGTTTTCATTATTATTGTGTTTAACAAAGAAAAACGAGCCCTTAAAAGCCATCTTCATTCCTAACGTGACGTCAAGAAATTCAATATTGTTATCCAAAGGTACTTTTGAACTAAAAGTCAAGCCTTTTCTCTGAGAATTGAAAGCTTCTACCAGACTATTCTTGAACGCTTGCTTGTCTTCGTGGCTGCCCAAAATCAAGTAAACATCTACATATATGTATACATTGTATGTTACACTTTCTAAATCTTTTTCCGTCTCTTTGTCAACGCGTCCCTGAAAAATGCTCTGATGATGGGAGCTACCTCAGAGCCGATGGACTTATCATTTGCCTGTGTGAATGTTCCATCACAGAATCCTACGTGCACATTCTGTAAATAAAAATTCAAACGTTCTAGGTAGGAGTCCACAGTTATGCCACAGATGTTGCGGACAGCGACTTCATCGTTCTCCTATGTGATGCAATCATCAACACATTGTATAAGGGGCCCTTGCGGCAAGGAATAGGAGGGACCCTGAACGTCTATCCTGAATCCCCAGTTGCAACCACTCTGAAGGCCTGGTTAGGTTTTTAGCATCAGATAGCCAAAAACTTAAACTGATGCCAAAAACTTAACAAGGCCTTCAGAGTTGGCTGAGAAGAACGGATCTTCTACTACAAAGGAATTCAACATTTCTGCAGGAATCCTGCGACAAGCACCTGCCGTGACTCGCTTTTAGCAAATGTGCTCAAAGAGTGATTCCCTCCAACTAGACCGACTAGCAGTTTTGCTCTCACTATGCTTACATTTCCTTTAAAACCATGTGCGGAGGTTTCATCTTATACTTCTCTGCAACAGGGGACACAATACTTCGCGCACCCCACACATTATATATGCATATTGTTATTTCAATTTTGCTAAATATGGCAATAATTTGTTTATTATTTAAATCGTTTACAATTTTGCAGACGTATAACCAAAAGTGGACAATGTATGTTTGGAATTCCTTTCTATGCGTGTCCGGGTTCTTGTATAAAGCGGGATTTGCGCAAACATCATATTTGATATCATTTCACAAATGACAACCTACTCAAAATTCGAAGATGTTTTCATTACTATCGGTATTTGTCGATTTCCAACTTTCACAATTAGCGCACTGCTTCCAAATAGCAAAAGAAATTTCTCTGAACTGCAAGAGTACTCGACCAAATCATAAAACGTTAAGAAGTGTTTTTCTAGCCTAGTATTCAACTGAAAAAATATTTCTTTCAATGTTCTTGCTGCAACATTCATAGGATAATTGATATAATCATTATGCCAGTAGTGGCTTATATGGTAAGCAATTGCTAATTATACACAGACTACAGACTGGCTCAGTATACGTGAAAATACTTCATCGTCATCATCATCATCAGCCTGTCTACGACGACTGCAGGGCAAAGGCCTCTCCCACGTTTCGCCAATCAACCCGGTCCTGTGCTTTCTGCTGCCACGTTATACCTGCAAACTTCTTAATCTCATCTGCCCACCTAATTTTCTGTCTCCCCCTCCCGCGTTTGCCATCTCTTGGAATCCTGGCTGGAAAATACTTAACGCACCTAAAACAGCCCAGAAGTGTAAATATTGGATGTGGCAAGAGGAACAACTATAAAGAAGAAAGCTTTGTTATTGGTGAATAGTCATTTTGATTGGTCCTTCAAGTGCTCCTCGCCTATGATAGCATACTTGCTGAAGTACAAGATTTGAAGTACAGGCCACACCGCGCGTAATGCGGCGCTAACTGGTATAATCCGCTTATCTTCTACGATCAATTATGCTGCAACTGCCTACAAACTTTCCTTAACTTGACGCTACAGTACTGTCGGCTATGGGTAGGCGTAGCATTCACCAACCCATACATCTGTCACATTGAAATGGCGAGTTCACCCGCGTGCGGTAACTGCTTATGTGAAGAAACGATCGATAACCTATCGTGGCAGTGTCCGCGATTCGACAAGGATCTCGATATTATTTAGTGTGCGATGAGCAGACTTGATATCCAGCCTTTTTATGCAAGGAAAGATCGAAAGAACCTGACTTCAGTGTTCATCAGCCCACAAACACATACTGGCCCTCCTGCAGATCTTAAACGGAAATGTCTTAATTATCGCGCCATTTCAGCTCGCATGAATAGCAAGAACGCAGTAAAGGGGACAAACGTGTTTTGTGCGCGCTTAAATTTTGCGATCAATGAGAACCATCTCGCCGAACTTTCAGTTCAACTTACTTCCGTGATAGCTTGTAGCTACGGTGCACTTTGATGCTGTGTTCTAAACTGTATGCGCACATACTTTCTCTTTTACTTCCTAATTTACCTTTTTACGTATAGGGTATCAAACTGGAGATAGTTTAGTAAAAGCGGTGATTGTTAATGCGGGCTAGTTGGTACATGCTGAACTACGGGTAAACAGTGCTACAACAGGGCAACGAAAGAAGGAACAAGACCGCGATATTCCGCTGCGGCGAAATAAAAATGTCACAGTTTCGCCGCAAGGCCGAAGCAATGAATGGGACAGCAAGAAATCGGAATGTCACATGAAGAACCAGAAGCAGCTCGATACGTGCAGCGTGCCGCTGAAGCACAAAGAAGGACGCCCTAAAAGAACGCACAGGCGCGCACAGGCATGCACAAGGCAAGCGTGAAGTAGGGTACGGCGAGGGTAAAATGCGACAAAAATTTTAAAATAGCGAGTATTTTATTTTATTTCACCCGTTACCATAAAACATCAATGTAGGAACTTTCTTTTGGGTACAAGGTAGGTGCTACATAAATATGGCGATGTTGCGACTGTTCAAAAGTTTATTTTAAAAAGAAACAAAAAATGCACCAGATATCTGGTTTAGCCCCAACCTGCGGGGCAAAACGAGGCGCTGCGTGAGGCAAAACGAGACAGTGTGAAAAAACTTTATCCTTTGAGTTCTTGCAGTAGAAGCACTTCAAATTCATTCCGTGGGCCCCCACGCAGTCTTCATGTGCCCAGTCACTGCACTCCCCGCATTGAATCCAAACAGACGCCGACGTTGTGTTGCTCCGAAACTCCTGGAAAGCATTCAGTGCATTTTTCATGTCGTTTTCCTCCCAGGAAACTCTAGATGATATTCTCTTGTACGTCCGTACCATCCTAAACACAAAAATATTATATATAATGAGCGTAAATAAATGGTTCACTTAATAAGACACTCTCTAAGGCAATTCAATGCCTTTTTGTCGCGTTGTGTCACATGCCCGAATTTAAAAAAGAATTGCCCTTTGGCCCACGGCGCCAAATGAAGTAAACTTTTGGTGGAATGTATAGAGTATAAAGTATAAAGTAACAATATAAATACTTACGCTGTTGTACTGACGCTGGAGTAGCTTCATGGACGAATCCAAAAATTTGGCTGAGCAAAATTTCGCCCCTTTTTGGCGGGTCACGAACATACTGACATCAGCCGCGCAATTTTTCCCGCGCGAACGCTGTGAGCAATCAGCAACTTTTACACAAAAAACGTCGAAAACTACCGGCACCTATCGCTGAAATAGAGAAACAAAGAAAATGTACATTTTGTATTAGCTGTAGAGGGTGGCAAAGTCAAAATGTCGCGTTTTGCCCCGCGTCTCATTTTGCCCCGCCTTACCCTAACAACTGTCACAGATGTTACGTCTATGTCCTAGAGCAACGCGGTGCAAGTGTCGACAATGGAGAATCAGACGCTCTTAGATATTTCTTCTTCTTTTAAACTGCGGCTCGTGGAGTGACCCCCCGCGTCTCCTGCCAAACGGGGGCGTCTGTTGCAAGGTGTGCCCGGTGGTTTTTTTTTGTCTTCCACATCCCGAGTGGGTACAGAAAAGGGCCACTTTGTCGTGCACGTCTCAAGGGCAGTTTTCAAACTGAAAGAAAATTAGGAACGTTGCGTGATAGAAAACACGCTCACGCTACTCCGAGATTTGCTTACCACCAGCGGTACATAGTGTGTATAAATAGCTCGACGTTATTTCGCCGGCGCACACATGGCGTGTGGTTGAGTCAATAAAGGAAAAAAACATGGCGTGTGGTTGACGTGTCTAACGTAGGGCGCTGGAGTGCGAGGGGTTGCTGGTTAGAATCCGTGGTCGGGTACTTCAAATTTTTTTCTTCTGGTTTATTTTTTCTTCTGGTTATATATATATATATATATATATATATATATATATATATATATATATATATATATATATATATATATATATCTTTTTTTTTAAATATCCGAGGCATGACGGCAAAAATCAGCCGAGAGTGTCCATACAATTGCTATGGCAATAAAACTCGTTGTTGACAGTCAGCGCTTGGTCTTGCCCCTTCATTCTTTGTCACGTTGTAGCGCTGTTTGCCCGTAGGTTAGTAAAAGGCCTTGCCTCTTCTGCAATCCCTCTTCACCTATTTCCCTTATTTAAATCGGTCAACATTGTTAAAAAAACAGAGCACGTAATAAAATACAACAAAAAGTGTCTGGAGAGATACGTTCGGATGCACGGTGCTCGGCGAAAGTAATCACTGCTGGTTATAAAAGTAGTGAGCTTGCTCTTGATGCTGCATACGGGAACTGGTGAGGTACGCAGCCCAAAGTACGTGTCCATCCGGAAGCAAGAGCACAACAGAAAAGCATGCGTGACATAGAAATAAGGAACAGTGACCCAGTTTCCCGGCAAACAAGTTTCGAAACCGGCCTCGCTTTGAGAGCAGCAAACGGAAGTGCATACTTGCGCAGGCGAGCAAAGATTCGGACACTACGCGATGTGTCAGGCGTCGACTTTCACCGGTGAGGTCGCAGCAGTCCAGTGAAAATAATACCGCCAGTTACGCAAAACATTGACCCGAGCGACTCGAAACCTATTATCCGAGCCCCCACTGTATGGCCGTTGCTGTATTCCCACCTACTCAGCGTAGGCGATTGGAGCTGCGCGTCCACTTTGACTGTGACAGCGCATGCTAAATTGCCTATTGACCTAGATTCGCGTCCTTCTACGATACTGCCGTGTTGTTCTCTTCTTTTTCCCCGCTGCTGCCGCTCATTTGGCGTCTCAGTTGACCAATCTTATTTGCCTATTCCTGCCGAAGTTTCCCGGGTCTTGAATGCCTTATTTTTGATGCCAGCATCTTCCTAATAGGTTTAGATACTTGGCAATTTTAGCTTTTTATGAAAGAGAAAAAACAAAAAAACAAAAAACATTCCCTCAGGTTTTGTGCTGGAAAGTTCGCAAATTATAAGGAATCAACGGCTGCTATATTACTGCCTCCTGCTCACGAATTCGTGGGTCAACTTCAGAATATTCTTGCCCCTTGAATTTGCACAACGGTGAGTGTGTTCGAAATAATCAATAATAGAAGACGGCGCAATTCGCGCTTTCGCGTTTCTTGGATTCAGAAAATAATTGCATGAGGTTGCTTTTGAGTGATTGATGGACTAGAAGCATGAGAAATTGACAAAGTCAAAATAGGCACTAGACATGACATCAAGAGAGGCAGCAAAAAAGAGCTCGAGGGCAACAAAAACCGCATTAGACCTCCATATTGTCACGTGGTCGTGACGCCGACGAAGAGAGCAGTCGGCGTTGTCAAGATCAAACTGTTTATTTGGCCGAACTTGTGGCCGGGAAACGGAAAGTTAATTTACAGCAATACACACGGTATGCACTGATAGCGGCGTACAGATCGTCGACCGTCGATCAACTGACCAGCGCAGAAGCGCGTCGGCATTTAAACATGTGCCGTTGAATATTCCAGCGTTATCGCTGGCTGTCGTGCAAATTCTAGAATAAGCTCGAGTGTGCGCGTCTTGCGCGCAATCTTAACAAAACGATCTGCAATGATCGCGAAGGTTCTCGAACAATGAGGCGCGGTTCGCGCTGAGCGTTGCTGACAGTCTTTGTGCGCGAAAACCGAATACAGCAAAAGTAATAAAGAAACGCACATGGCAATGCCCCCCTCTGAAAAAGCATCATCCCGATGCTTAAAACAGAACAGGCCGATGCATGCAACAATAAATAACAAGAATAAAGTAACAAAGTACAATAAACAACAGCACAAGAAAGCACAATAATAAAGCAAAATGACAGTCCTCAGATTTGCTAACGCGCGTTATATGGCTTGAGGCGCACGACATGGACGACTTCAGGTCGTGCACAGCGCCGCTGAGAGTTCGTAATGCCGTCAAGGACAACCTCGTAGTCGAGTGCGCCGAGGCGTCGAAGTACCCTGTACGGTCCGAAGTATCGTCGAAGAAGCTTCTCACTGAGTCCCCGTCGGCGTATTGGCGTCCATACCCATACACGGTCACCGGGTATTCCATGTGGCGTCGTCGAAGGTTGTAGCGGCGGCTGTCAGTCGTCTGCCGGTTCTTGATCCGTAGGCGGGCGAGCTGTCGTGCTTCTTCGGCGCGCTGTAAGTAAGCGGCGGCGTCGAGATTTTCTTCGTCGGTGACGTTTGGTAGCATGGCGTCGAGCGTCGTCGCCGGGCTCCTTCCGTAGACCAACTTGTACGGCGTCATCTGCGTTGCTTCTTGGACGGCCGTGTTGTAGGCGAAGGTCACGTACGGAAGGACGGCGTCCCACGTCTTGTGCTCAACGTCGACGTACATGGCCAGCATGTCGGCGATGGTCTTATTTAGACGTTCGGTGAAGCCATTGGTCTGCGGGTGGTAGGCGGTGGTGCGGCGGTGGCTCGTCTCGCTGTACACTCTAAGCACGGTAACGTTTACTAAAGGTGCACATTTTCACAAATTTGTGTACTTATAAAATAGAAGTTATCTAGTAACCTTTAGTACCCGTTCACAGTATCGAGCGTTCTCGCGTAAAAATAGAGGTTACGTTGTACAGTACACGGTATACTGTTTACACAAAACGGCTTGCAGGAGATTTTATACGGCCACCGCTCTGCGCCTCTTCTTTCCTTTAGAGGTTACGTTGTACAGTACACGGTATACTGTTTACACAAAACGGCTTGCAGGATATTTTATGCGGCCACCGCTCTGCGCCTCTTCTTTCCTTCGCTCTTCTTTCTTCGACGCATTCCAGGAGGTTACGCTCATCGCATGCTTGGATCAGCCAGGTGTGCCACAGCAAGGGAAGCGCAGCCTTCCACTCTTTCGCACTTCGTGCTGCGCGTGCCTCGTGTTTTTTCCGTGCTTCCTTCCGCGGTTTTAATACACCGTCTGTATACGTACGCTAAGAAATGCGAACCTTTGCGGAAGGTGTCACATGGAACGTGCTTCTCGGAAATCACGCTCTGGCGCATTGTAATAATTCAAGTGCATGACCGCTTGTAGAACGTGACAATTGCTGTGACCGAGGCCAAACGCGCCGCCTTCGCTCATTAGAAGAGGCAGCTAACAAAACATTCGAATATTCGAGGCGACTTGGAGTTAGCATGCACTACAGTAATGATGAACCGCGATTATTATTAAAATGTGGTTGATCCGTCAATATCAATGAAGACCAGAGGTTTTATAATAGTACCATGATATACGTGTCAGGCAATCCTCTCTTGGTCCAACTTCTATGCAGTTTAAGCATAGGTTGGCGTGATTATAACACTTAACTATTTTTCTGCTGCTCGTGCACTTTCATTGACAGTGTTATTCGTGCTTATCAAACTATAAATATCAAACTTATCAAACTATAAAATACCAGCCGTCTATTTGTTACAGGGCTATTTGCGATTTTGTTCACCTTCAAATGTGGGATCAGCAATGGAAACGTGGATACTGACAAAATGTGAGGTTGACAAAGCAGGGAAGCTGCTGAAGGCGTAAAGAAGTGCGCGGAGAATTAACACTGCTCCTCACGGCGTAGAGCATATTCAAAATTGATATACAAACCGTTCGCCATACGCCACGTTTAGTCAGTTTTACGTACTTCTCGCAAAACCCAAAGAAATGTCTGCAATCATCGCTTAATAAGTAGCTGGCTGGTACGTATGTGCATATTATATACTAATGCTGAATGATATAAAGACGCACTAAAAGTAAATGTATGCATACGCAAAAATAAAATAATACCAAGAGCGCATAACAAGAGCCGCAACGCGGTTTTCTCGAGAGATGCAAATTGTAATGCTTAAACATCTACTTAATTGGATCAAGAGAGGATACTTGTCTGATACACATGGCACAACTCATGATTAGGAATATCTCCCAATCACCTGCTCTTTTCAATTATCGTTTTAGTGGCAGACCACATTTGACCAACACGATGCTTGTGGGCGAAGGTGTGACGTTATGATGCATGCAAGCTCTAAGCCAACTCCAAAGGAAATTGTTTTGTGCTTTTCCTTGCGATGAGGGAAGCGTACATCTCTTGCCACGGACACCGCAACTGTCGTGCTCTAAGCATGCATGTACCAGAATTATTCCAAAGCTCCAGCGTGTGTATTCAGGACAGGGCAGGCCATATCACACCGCCGTGAAAGTTCTCATTACTCTGTGTACATATTTGTACGCTGCATAATAAAGCCGCAGAAAGAAGTACAAAAGATTAGGCGTGCACAGAACGAAGCCCTAAAGGAAAAGCCACGCTTCTCTTGCTAGACGACACTTGGCTGGGCCGATCATGCGCGTAGCGAGTGGTCCGAAATGTGTCGCAGGAAGAAGATCGAAAGAAAAAAGAGGCACATACCCTTTGTTAGGCGACACCTGGGTCGGTGGGCCACGGGTATAGAGCGGTCATACTGAGTAGAGCCCCCTGGAAATAATACGGGATCAGCGTCGTGCTTCTCCTTAAGTACACTAATGTGTGCGGCATACCATAACTGCTGGTACTTTGCACATAAGCAGGACAGCTGAAACCCAGAGGGCAGCCAAAAAGAGGGTGATTGTCAGTCCTTTACTTTTATTGCTCGGGTTGTGCGTGCTCCCAAGAAAATTTCTGAAGAAAAAAAAAACATGCACCATTCGAAAAGCATTCTTATATCATTGCTTTATACCTCCAAAGCAGAATACATCAAAGTTTATTGATTTATAGCTTCAGGGACTTGTCTAGCTGATGGAAGACCGCAGGTATTCAAAGCGTTTCTCCTTGTTTTCGCCTGTGGTTGGTACAAATTTACAGGAGCAGGTGGTCAGGATCTGCAGTCAAACCCTCTCTTGCTGCACGCACCATCATGTTTCATCAGTCAATATGTCAGCTGCTGATTCCGCAATCTCCTCGCTGGACAGTCGATCCTAAAAGGAGAGGACCGTTATTTTACACTATTCCAACGGTTACTGCCACTTTGCACACAACTGCCGATAACATGTTATGTGAGACACATACTCCACCCCCCCCCCCCCAAAAAAAAGGGTGTTACTTGACCACTACATAAGCGTTCCTCAAATCTACTATCCTGTGCAATACGTTTATCGGAAAACAAAAATCTTATTTGAAAACGCACGTTAATACCAAACGCAATTTACATCTGTTTAGCACAAGAGTCAGCAATACAATAATGTAAGTGACAGTTTAGTAGCAGAAACACGACAGCAGGTGATTAGAAACAGAAACATTACAATTTACATTTTCCAGTGACCATACTTGGCATTTCACGTGGAGCTTGAATATACTCGTTTTCCTCAAGGGGCATATTCCACTTGACAGTTCATAACCTGGGCTGCACCGAACATAAGGCACATCGGCGTCTGGAAGTTTCCAAGCTGCCTGATAGGAGATCATCCCAGCATGCCTTGGGCGGGATGTATGCTGTAAACAGTTCCAACGCAACACATTTAATATGGCGGGAAAAATCATTTGTGTTGTCTACGTACCTTTAAACATTCCGGCTTTGACAGTTAAATCACATGTATACTGATTCATTTTTTCTAACCATGACACGTTGCTTGCACCCTAGAACAGAACGAGAACACACAAAAAAGTTATCTCAGTGCCAGAGAACAAACTTTTATCGCCAAGGAACTAAGGACATCGAAAGACATACCAACCACACTGACCATGTCTCCCTTTGAACTCCTACGTTGCACGATTGCTGGCATTCGTGCTATCTGAAAAATCGTTAAGCCACAGCGTATCGCTTATCGCGTAACACATTCTCAGCTGCCCCGTTTCGATAGCGACGCATTTAGACGTAATCGAGCGACGCAGAGCAAATACTGCCGGCAACAATGCGTAAAAGCATGACAATTTATTTTTGTGACTCGACCGAACTCTTACAGCAGCGTAAGCATGAGCATGAATTATCTGAATTTTGAATGCCGTACATTGTGATCTGTATGAGTGCAACTATGGAATGAAGATGACTTCAGCATATATTTGTGGTAAGGTTTCAAGTTAGTTCAAGACGCAGAAGTTTGAAGTCTGACGGAAGCCCGTCTGGTTGGGTTGATACGTGGTGACGTTGAAAACCCGAGGCACTGAGCCGACTAAAGCAAAAAGCACACACACACACACGCACACACACATACAAGCGAACACACACGCACGCGCGAGCACACACACACACGCACGCGCGAGCGCGCACACACACAAGCGCGCGCACACACGCGAGCACACACACGCACGCGCGAGCGCACACACACACGCGCGCGCGCACGAGCACACATGCGAGCAAACACGCGCACGAGCACACACGCGGGCGCGCACACACACGCACGCACGCTCGAGCAAACACACACACACACGCGCGAGCACACACACACACGCGCGCACGAGCACACACGCGAGCAAACGCACGCGCACGAGCACACACGCGCGCGCACACACACACACGCGCACGAGCACACACGCGAGCAAACACACGCGCACACACACACACGCGCTCGCGCGAGCACACAAACACGCACGCACGCGCGAGCACATACACACACGCGCGCACGAACACACACGCGAGCAAACACACGCGCGCACACGCACACACGCACGCGCGAGCACACACACACGCACACACACACACACGTACGCACGCACACACACGGAGTGGTTGGTATCAAGAGCTACTCGAGATAAAGACGTCGTGACAGTTATTTTTCTCCAGCGCGAGCACGTGCCTTCCCCCCAGTCGATTGCATGTCCCCTGAAACGTGCTCAGCCAAAGCACCGGATTTAACCATTTATTTTTTTCACGTCATAAATGTCCTTTTGTGTGTGTGTATTAAATGTTTACTTCGGTCGGCGCAGTGCCTCGGGTTCGCTACATTCAGCTACACACGGAAGGATGCTGTGATTTCCTTTAAGAAACTTAAAACTACACTTAAAACGCACTCTTAACGCCATTTCATTGTCTTTCGGGTACTTAAAGCTTTATTCATTTCGGTAGCGCAAGACAATTAAAGACGAGAGAGGACACGTAGACAGGACGGGCGCTAGACATCAACTGACTACTGCAAGAAAACACACAAAGACCCGTTGCACAGGCTCGACGCGCTACATCACTGTACGAGGGCTTTTTTTTTTCTTTTAATGTGTCTAATTTTCTTTGCGCTACCGAAAGGAACACCAGTGATCACAACCAACTGGCCCGCATTACCCCCTTAAACCCTCACTCGTCCACCTAAAACAACCGCAGCAGAGTTTGAAGCATGGCGAAAAGTTGAATTAGCCGACACGTTGCGTATAGACGCCACGAAATATCATGTACCGGTGACAATGACATGACAAACAGCCCAGACTGCCATTGACATCAGGAGCGAGTTACTGCGCACGCAGAGCTCGTCTGGGCAAAGCTGATCTGAGGCACTTTGTTTATGCCGCCTACAGTATTTCGCACCGTGATTGCAGCCTTCATCGAGCGTGTTGAAGGTATCAAGACGGCGACAGCAAGGAGGGTTAAACTTCTGTCCTTCATCTCTTCTCACATAAACGTGTGTGATAACGAATGATCTTAGTCGGATGTTTGATAATATACGCCCAAACACTCATCTTGTAATGTCAAACGCAGAGCAAATACTGCCAATAACAATGCATTACATAAAAGTATGACACGATTTATTGAAAACATAAAATTATGACACGATTATATAAAAGTATGACACGACCTATCTCGTACAGTAGCGTAAGCATGAGCATGAATTCAGGTAAACACGCGACATAAGTACATATACACAAGCAAATAGCGTACCGAAGAGGGAATATTGCTTACCTGCAAATCACATTTACTACTGTCCTCAGGCAACGTAACAACGGATGCAACCCGCTCGACAATTGCCAGTCTCGGGCAAGCGAAGAATCAGCAATGCAGCTCATCGCAACGGCCGCGCAGCCCACTGAACGTGCCCGTTGCAATGCCTCGTGGCTTATTTGCGGCGGATCGCACACGTTAATGACTGTCCCTGCGTGCTGTATCACTAGTTACACGCCACTCACGTACACAACACGATTAAACCAAGCACGTCAACAAAGCGCGGAGCGTAAAATCTGTTTAAATCGATGAAACAAAGAGCAGCACTGCACAAACGCGACTTCAACAACCGCACAAACCGCCTCGCATTCGAATGCTCTTCCCGGCATACACCTCAAGCTGTGCAAAGCCTAGGAGAGATGACGCCGTCCCTGGTTCGATAACGTTGAAGCGGCGCCTCGAGGACGCCACATTTGTTACTCACTGCGAGCTCATACATCTCTCTACGCGGCCTCTCTACTGGAGCGGCCGTCCCACGTTGTTTTGTGAACTCAACGGCACCTTTTTCTCCCGTGTTGGCGAATTGATGACGGTTAAGCGTGTTTGGTGCTATGTTGCCCGTGGCGTTTGCTGCACTTTACGATCCGTTAATTATAACGCGAAAAAAAAAAAACCTAGACAACACGACAGCGAAATTCAAATAAATTGCATTGCGATTCTCGGAAAAATATTTTTCTCGCTCCATGGGATGGTTCTTCGATCGCATCGTCAGTTTAATTTGGTCGGTTGTCGTGTGCTCACAGTACTTTATCTTGTCGCCATATGCGAAGCTTCCCGGAGGCAAATTATTTACTTCTGCGGCTTAAAAGCAAAATAGATATAAGAGCTACTTAATAAGTTGTTTAGCACAAGCATTTGGCCAACATACGATAGTTTTTCGTTCTTGTGCTTCTGCCGATGTCTGTGCAGATTATGTCACTTCATAAATTACGGGTTTTGGAAGCGGGCTCACCTTATTGAACTCCAGTTTTGGTTCATACCCCACCATCGCTTGCCTCAGTGCGCCGCAATGTAAAATCGCTGCTTCTGTGATTTGCTTTTCTGCTGTCAAGACCCGTTCTGTGTGTACATCATGCGCTGTTCAATTGATAAAGCCAGCCTTGAACAAGACAGATCGCGATGTGACACATTGATCAATAAACTTCCACTCCATAGTGTAGGTCCCCTGACGGATGAGTCATTGCGCTTTTATAAGTTACAATCTAAAGGTTACAATGCTCATCGCGGTGCTTTAGCTTTTAACTTGGCACGCTGCTGTCGATGTAACCTTTATGAGAGAGGGAAATGAAGAAAACACAAAGATAAAATTGCTGTAACAGACACGTAACTTATAATTTACATGTCTTTTTATGCTGTCGTAAACGTTACCGTGATTAGAGTGTACTTGAAGGTCGCCTGAGTTAAGTCCGCAGTAAAGGCGGTACCTCTGTCTGTGATGAGGACCTCTGGGGCGCCATGACGCAAGACGATGTTCTCCACGAAGAACTTGGCTACCTCGGCGGCACTCGGTGTTGGGACTTGGGGCTGCCTGGTTTGTTCGGGAAGGAGCCCGTGCTCTGGCGGTAGTCCCTTCTGCTTGCGGCTTGTTCGACGATCCGGGTTTTCTTTGCCGGCGTCCTCCTCGCGGCTCGGGCTTGGGTCAGCGCTCCGCGGGGGCGTCCGGATCATGGAAGCAGCAGCACCTCCTCCAGATGTCACGTGGTCGTGACGTCGACGATGACAGCAGTCGGCAACAGTCTTTGTGCCCGAAAACCGAATACAGCAAAAGTAATAAAGAAACGCACGTGGCAATATCGACACCGAGGAGAACGTGCTTTTGAAATTAAAAGATGCGAGAGGACTAACAGTGAGCTTCACTGTGAAGTGTAGGATTATACATCAGCCGAACCGAAGCAATGCGCCCCTTTCTGAACGCAAATCAATTTCTCAAGAAATTGAAAGGAACAGTGAAGCGAACTTACGGGCACGCGCCTAGGCACGCCGCGAACGCTCAACATAAATTTTTGTTTCTTGCCAAAAACAAAAAAACACTCCGATTAAACTTTCACAAATAAATCTTTTTTTGTTTACTCGTACTAACGAGAGCAAGCGTGCATTTTTACTTGGAATGCATCACCACTCTACATGTGCCTGAACGTGGAGCATTGCACATATTTTTCAATGTTTGCGCCCCTTCCACTTCGAAACTACTCAGTCAACGACTTCAATACTTTTTTGGCACGCTTACTGCCAACTATCCAGCGATGTGATATAGTCCTATTTTGTCTGTAGTGTGCGTAGAATTTAAAAAAAAATAATTGAAATGGGCGCAGAATTACAGCATTGCTTCACCACAAAGCACATCGTGAGACACAGTAGTGGTCTTCAATGGGCAATAATAAAATAGTGCCATTCCTTTTCTAGTAAACAGCAGATATTTAAGGCGTTCCGTAAAGTATTGTATTTTTTAGAGTATTTTTTCACAAACTATATTTCACCCACTACGGCCAAATTCAAATCACTGTAACAGAGAAGAACATTGTTTTCCCAAGAATTACTTTCCGAGGGCAAATAGTGCACTGATATGAACGTCCACAATTTTTTACAATACAATTGTAGAGGGTCGAGCGCAATGTCTGGGACGTTTGGCGTGAAATGACCCTCTTTGAGTTGTAACACCGATTCGCCGGCTGTTAGTACTACTCTAGGAATGTTAATATAGAGGTATAAGGCGTTCTGAGGGGGGAGAATGAATCTGTCAGTGACTTGTTTCGTAAACTAGGCACGGTTAACGGAGAGCCGCTCGGCAAGGACGACATAGAGGCGTGTCACCGGGTGCCGAGCAGAGCGGAGAACAAGAGCGACATCGTTGTTCAATTTAAGTCTCGCGTCAAACGTGACAGTGTGCTAAAGAAGGCAAAAAAAAAAGCGCGCCTTACAAATGCAGATTTAGGCATTGGCAACTCAACTTCCTTTTCAACGCCTGTGTATGTGAATGAACATCTCTGCCCGACGTTGAAAAAACTGTTCGCGACTGCTGTAAAAAAAGAAATACGAAATGAAATGGAAATCTGTGTCGTCTTACAACGGAAAGATATACGTTTAGAGACTGACGAAACACCTGCTGTACACATACCTAGCGTGCGTGATATCGACAGGATGTTTGGAGGGCAGAATGGTTCTGCGTCTCCGTAATGTCAATTGATGTGCTTGCTTGAAACTTTTGAATCACGTTTTTTTTTGTTTATTCGCTATGGATTATCTAGAGCTTGCTTTTTCTCGCAATATCTGCTTACATAACCAAACAAGCAACTCAGTTCTGCATATTAACGCAAAGTTAATTTACCATAAAAGGGACGACGTAGCCCTCTTTTTAGAACAATTCCAATTAAAATTTGATCTCATTATATGACTCAAACTTGAGGTACAAATGACGAACCAACTTTTACTTACTCTGGATGGCTACAATTTATTCTACCTTAATCGGACGCATAAGCGAGGAGGAGGGGCCGCTTTGCTCGTTACGACAAAAAAGAATTGCCACGTCGTCCCTGAATTCAGTAAGATAGCAGATATATGAAATACTTACAGTCCAGTTTAAAGATGAGCTGATCTCGGTAATTTACCAGCCGCCAAATGGAGGCATGGTAAGTTTCATGCAATTTTACGATAACATCTTGGAGTATGCTTGTTGTAATAACTTCCTCCCTATTTCTGCAGATTTTAATAAGAATGTACTATAGGAAAACTGTGTCACCCGCGAGCTAAATAACTTTTTACTTTCTAGCGGATTTAAACATCTAATTAGTACGCCGTCACGAATTACAAGCTACACTGCATCAGCACTGGATCTTGGCATTACCAATATTGACACAGTAATTCATAGCGCAGGCACAACAACACCTGATATCAGTGACCACTGTCCCGTGTTTATAAACTATATTTGCAAACCTCTCGATAAAGCTGCTGCATACACCACAAAGCATATTACTTCTCGAAGTCTCGAAACTTTTACTTTCGATATATACAATCAATGCTGGTAATCTGTCAGAATCGGGAATGAATTTAAACAGACACAGCCAATCACACAATCTAACGGACCGTCCCGCGAAGCAGAACACACTCCACATGCTACAAGCACTAGCTGCACCTCACGCCCCACCGTAGCCAAGACACAAGAAGCATCTACTCAGAGGGCGGACGTGATAATAACACCAGTAACAGAACCCACACAACAAGCAGAGGCAAGAAATTCACGCACTCCCCTAACAGAGACATCTGCGAACGCTAGCAAACAAACAGATACAGAAACACGCATGGGGTCAGACCTCACCACTAACACAAAGAGTAGTAAGAAAACACACCCTGAAAACGTTGTGCCCCGGAGGTCTGCCCGACTCCAACAGAAATGACTAACAAACACCAAGGGCAGGAAAGGCGACCGCAAATCTCCGTTTTTTTTTCCAATCCCGTAAACTCGCCGCAAAACAAACTACAGAATACATTTGAAGAAATACTCTAGCTACGTTAAAGAAATGAAAATTCCGAAAGGTCTTAAAATTAGGTTCACATGTTCTTTTGGTACCCTACCGCCTAAACTTAATATAATAGATATTTTATTAATAATACATATTTTAAAAGAACATTGCGGAAATCAACTTGCTTTAATGGCCAACCAACTTAATAGCGTTAAGCTATCTGAAGAAACTGAAGAACTTGCCCAATTTGTAGAACGTAGAGAAGATAAATTGCGGATCAAGGAAAAGCGCAAAAAAAAATCTATGCTACGAACTCTGCTCTCAATAATTCAATCAACACGGTAGAAAGCTCCGCAATCCCAGCTCAACGCCCAGAACGCCGTAGCGAAGTGGTAGACATATCACAAACCTTAAGTCCAGTCGATATAGATCTACTCAAGCGCCGCCTTATATTTTGTCCCAGAAACAATGCAGTGAACGAGTACGAGCTCCAAAAAGATATAACTGAGTTTTCAAGACGTTTGCGCATCAAGGAATTCTTTTTTGATAAGGCTGACACGGAAGGCGTAAGCAATGACTGTTTGCGTCCGCCAAACACGTGGACACTAGCTATAGAACAATGCCAAGAGTTAGATCAATATATAAAACTATCTCAAGGAAAATTCTGAGCACAGCTACACGGAGTCGAAAGCCGGAGAACTTAACATATGCGGAACACGAGGTCTTGAAACAACTTTCAGACAGAAAGGACATCGTTATAAAACCAGCGGACAAGTATGGTAGAATAATGATCTGGCCTATAGAAAAATATAAAAACGAAGCTATCAGACAACTCAGCAACAACACGCACTATCGAAAATTTGCCTCAGACCCGACTCAAGAATATAGTGTCACGTGGTCGTGACGTCGACGAAGGCAGTAGTGAGCACGTCCGAGATAAAACTCTTTATTTGACCGAACTTGTTGCCGGGAAACTGAAAGTCAAACTACAATAATACACTGATAGCGGCGAAGAGAGCATCGACCGTTGATCAACTGACAAGTGGCGAAGCGCGTCGGCATTTACACATGTGCCGTCGAATATTCCAGCGCTGTCGCTGGTTGTCTCTCAAGCTCTAGAATAAGCCCGAGTGTTCGCGTCTTGCGTGCAATCTTAACAAAACGATCTACAATAATCGCGAAGCTTCTCGAACAATGAGGCGCGGATTGCGCTCAGCGTTGCTGATAGAATTTGCGGGCGAAAACCGAATGCAGCAAAAGTGATAATAAGAAACGCACGTGGCAATAGTAATAGCGTACAACATACGATAATAGATTTTCTAGCCAGGGAATTAATCGCGCACTCTGAGCACCGGTTCCTGATGCCTAAAAACAAGCAAGCAGGCTGCTTCTACCTTCTTCCGAAGATTCATAAGGTGTCCATAGATGAACTGCTTATCGCGCAAATCCTGGGCAGGCCTATAGGATCTAACAACAATAGACCTACTGAGTAGCTATCAACATTTCTAAATCGTCGTTTGTCTAAAATACCATATAACCTACCGTCTTTTGTTCAAGATACACCTCATTTCCTTCGAATAATAGATTTTATTAACGAAACACGTTCGCCTATAGTATCTAACAACAATACACCTACTGAGTCGCTATCAACGTTTCGAAATCATAATTTGTCTAAAATACCATATAACTTGCCGTCTCTTGTTTGATATACCTCATTTCCCTCGAATAATAGATTCTATTAACGAAAGACAAACACTCTCGGATCAGGCCATTCTGGTGAAATTAGATGTCTGCTCCTTGTATACGAATATACCTATCGCTGAAGGGATTGAAGCTGTCTGAAAATCACTCATAGAAAGCAAGCGAACTCATAATGCTGAAGTTTACCTGTCGTTACTGAAATCAGTCCTGACGCTAAATTATTTTGAATTTGATTCGTCCTACTACCTGCAAACTTTCGGCACTAGTATGGGAACCCCTTTTGCGCCAACATACGACAACATATTTATGGGACAGTTAGAATCGGAGCTGTTGGAATCATGTCCAGTGAAGCCTTCCACCTATCTCCGTTACATAGACGACATATTTATAATATGGAAACATGGCGTAAGTACACTAAACGCATTTATTGACCACTGTAACAAGTTTCATTCTAGTATTAAATTCACCATGCACCATTCTTCTAGTGAAATAACTTCCTAGACACGACGGCATCTATTGAAGCAGGAAAAATTAAAGACGACGCTTTATAGAGAACCAACAGACAGCCAGCAATGGGCACCGCGAATACGTTAGGAGCCGCCCAAGTCGCGCGCTGCCTCAAGCGCCAAAGCGGCCATGACAGCAGATTTGGCGGGATAAGGGAGCAGACGACACAGGCGGCGGAAAGCCACTGCGCCGTGCTTTGTTGCTTCGCCTGAGGCGTTTTCTTTCCAGTTTGCTTCCAAAAGACGTCAAATTGTTAGCAGCTCTCAAAGAGCGTAGCGTTAGCGCGTGTGCTTCTTTTGGCCAGACCTCGTGTATCCTCAGGCGAACGCGGATAAAATGCATGAGCTGGCGGAAGACAACGGAGGTGGCGAGCCCGTTGAGCGAAACTGCGCACGTGTGACGCGGGCCGCCGCGCTCACTAAACAATCACGGCTTATCACCCTCGAGCTAACGCGGCAGCGAACACAGCGGCAGCTTGAAACTGGCGATACCAGCAATTGCACTGTCACGGCCGCTGAATCAAAAAGCGCTTTCCACCTGTGTGAACCTGTAGCGCTCAGGAAATATCGATGGATTGTATGCTAGGTGTGCCTCTTCGTTTGAGTTGGCATTTCCTACAAAGTGCCTGCTGCATAATCTGCTGCACGGCCCGGGTGTCCAATTAGACCCATCGCTGCTGTAGTGCAATGTAGCGCTCATAAATTCTCACTCGCAAAGAAAAAAAAAAGAAATACCCCATCTATTCACAAAACTCACTTTTGTCGTCGAACGAGTGCGATCCACCGTTCACGCCGATTCCGTTGATATCCTCTGAATGGAAACCAGTAAAAACACGTGTCCGGAGAATTCCTGTAGGTGGTATTGCACGTCACAACGTAGCAATTATTTCTGGAGTTCGGCATTCCTACGAATAGAGTAACCGACCCAAAACGAACTGCCCACGAAAATACCTCGCGGCGTCAGAGCGGGAGCGTGGAGCAAGCAGGGGTGCAATCGCGGAGCGATGCTTTATGCTATATTATTCTTATCTGTCCACCACCTGCGGCTGACTGATCGCGTTGATAACGCGGACGGACCGTCGCTCTGGTCACTGGCCAAGCGCGAAAAGCACGAAAAGTATAGTCATCGTAAAAGGCATCGTTCCTCGATTTCACCCCATTGCGAGCGCGTGTGAGCATCCCGCCAAATCTGCGCTTCATGCCGCTAGAGACGCCTTCGCTCGGGCTGCGGAGTTACGTCTGCACGGAGCCTATACCTGGATTACACTGGTCATCACCGGCGACACTGCAAACAGGGTATACTTGTAGGACAGGCGAGGTGTATAAGAAGGATCTGTAGCGATGACAGTGAGTACGTGCAGTAACCTAAAGGAAACATTAGTTAAAAGAAATGACCCGCAAGATGCTCTGAGCAAGGTTTGCAACGAAGCATGTCAACTAGATAGGAAATCATCACTAGCTCAAAGGGCTCCCGTAGCACAGCCTAACGAGCCTCCAGCATTTATAACCACTCAATGCGCAACCAAACATAAAAAATATCCTCCGTAAGTATTACCCAATACTGGCAAGCAACGAGCGCCTTTGAAAAGCGTTTCCCGGAGTACCAAAGGTCGTGTATCGCCGCAATAGGAATTTTAAAGACATGTTAGTGCATGCAAAAGTAAACCCTCATTCTACTGCCCACATAACACCTTGTTCTCGTCCCAGATGTAAGACTTGTAAACACCTTCACGATGACGTTATAGTTAAAAAGCACCGGAAGTGATTACACCCATCAAATAAAATCTAGTTTTACCTGCAACTTGTTCAAACGTTATCTACATGAGCGAATGTTCATAGTGTCAAAACGGTACATTGGCAAAACGGGACAACCTGTTAATGTTAGATTAAACGGTCATCGCGCGGACACGGCGAAGAAGTTACCCAAAGCAGTGGCCCAGCATTTTATGTAGCAGGTGACAACTTCGAAGATCTCAAACTTTACATACTTTAGTCAAGCTTCCGGTCCCCAAGAGAGAAAATATACAGTCATACCCTATTCACAAGTTCAATACACTCCAGCCAGCAGGTATTAACGCTTCTAAGGGGGCTCTTGAATCTATTCGGTATGGTACATACACAACGAAAACCAATGACAGTTGTTAAAATGCCACGTGCTTCCACTGACAATCATTCAGCGAAACGTATACCCTCCCCCCCCCCCTCTTTTTGTTCCTTTTTCCTTTTTTTCGCCTTCCTTATGACTCACCCAGTTCGTCACGGTGGCCTCTCCCTCCCCCACCACCACTCTGGCAGTTGCCCGCCCCTCCTCCCTTGTGGGGGAGAGGGCACGAAGCAAACACACACGGTAGCCAAGGAAGTCAGTTCCAGCCTTGAAGAAGACAAGTCCACTTGTCGAAACGACGGCTCGAGCACCCAACCCCTGTTTAAAGATTTTTTCAACCATGTGACATGCGTGCTGAACAAAAACATGACTTCTATTCCAGTTTTGTACATAAATATTGTCAATCCGCCAATTTTTTTTTTCTGTGTGCCTGCAAATCCCCCCTCCCTCCGTTATTTGCCGTGCGGCCCCCGCCGTGACGGTTTTATGCAACTCGGCTCTCCGCAACAAAAGGTTGCCGGCCCGTGGCCGAGAGCATTACTCTCGCACATGTGCGGCTTTGCTGGCATGCATCTGACGTTGTCGCTACCGCCGTACGCTCGCAGACAGTCACAATTTGGAGCAAGTGGTCATCGCAGCAACAAGACTCTTTGCTGTTCTCTGTAATAATTATTGGAAAGGAAGCGCTGCTCTTGGTGCTATGAACTGAGCAGATGCGTACATTACCTTCACCTGCGTAGGTTACTTTGGCCATTGTTATGCTCTTCTTAATAGCTGATCCCTAGAGCACACTGTAATTATCATTTTGACAACACGGCTGTCGTGTGGAAGATGAATTTAAAGAGAGGCGAAAAGATGATGTGTTGTAGACATCCGATACCTCATTCCACGGAGGAAAAAAAAAAGATACGAGGACCGATGTCGTGGTACCTTCTGCCGCCATAATTGCGATACGTCAAGTTGTTTTACACAGCTTTTTGCCTGGGGGACCCCCAACAAGTGCGTTGGAAATGAAGTGGATTCTGATTATCTGCAAGCGCTTGGCACAAGCTACAACCCGATGTGCCTGCGAGCACAAAAAGCCGCGCACGCGCCATACCAATGCTCTCGAAGACAAACGGCTCACCACTACACGGCGCAGATGAATATTTCCGCACGCGCTCGCGTGCTTCGGAATATTTTCCGGCCGACTGCACAGTTTATGGCGTGAATTTATTGCAATTTATAAAAAACCTCACACGACTTTCAGTGGGCACCCTCTAAATCATTTATATTATCGGGGAAGCTTTTCTATTAGAATGCAGTACTGTCTATAATCTTCGAGAAGCAACAAGATCGGCGATGCGCCGATGACCTTCGCATCGGTTTACTGAACACATGGACGCGCAGACAACGCTGACAATGTGTACTTATTTTATTGCGATAGCAATTATATGGACAGTCTCGACGGATTTTTGCCGTCGCCGTTGCCGTCATATCCCTCCCATATGAATTCTAAATTGATAAGTTCCCCCGCGCATCGTATGTTCTACCGCGGATAAAAGGGCGCGAACGGGGGCGACGAACGCTGCCAAAGCAGAGATCAAACGAGCCGGGCCATTTCCGTCGCTCGGAGGGTGCATGCGATAACAACACCTTGCTCGGGAGGCCTGCCGTCGAAGCAGACAGGAAACGCCCCGCCCGTCTTTAACGAGCATGAGAGACGCATGCACCTTCTGTCGCTTGGAGGGGGGGGGGGGGGCGTTGCCGCGCGAGGAGCAACTTTGAATCTAAGGGCGCGGTCGCGACCGCTGGCGCGCGAGTTATGTCGACAGCCATCACAGCGGGCGGCTCGTATACCCTTCTACGTGCTCCGCTCTCAACACGAAGTGACTATGCGGAGAGCATCTTTCCCTGGCGCAGCCTATTCTCTTACACCAGCGTTTTATAGTTACGCGAGATCGGATACAAAACAGTTAGCTGCCAGCCTCACTTAGTATAACACTACAATTTGTTGCTATCGCATTCATTGCTTCGCCCTTGCGGTGAAACTGACTTTTTTAAAAAACAACGCAATAGATAGCTTTCGCACATGAATGGGCTTCGTGACATTGCGCTCCTATCTCCTTAGTTCTCGCCGACGTTACACATTTAACAAAAATAACCAGAAAAGGGAGTAAACTGCTTCTCCTCTGGCGCATTACCTTTTCTGGTTTCTTTTTTACTATGTACCAGTTGAGGTAGAAATTTACTCTCATGCTAACTGGGCTTTTGAACGCGGAAACGGTAGTAATTTTTAAATTTTACCCCGCTGAAGCTTTCAGCGAGTATAGTCAGAGTAATTTTTTACTGTCTTGAGAAAAGTTTTTTCAGTGATTGAGTTATTTCTCGGTCGCCAGTTTCTTGTGGCTGATGTAGTAGTATTTATTTACTCCCGTCACTCAGTTTTCGCGGCTCTTTCTGGTGGGTAAAAAAATTAAGGGGTGCGATGGCACTATGATCCATCGAAATTCGAGTTTATTTCAACGTAGAAAACACAGTATCCATAACATATGCAGAGGTAAAAATCATACACACACACACACACACACACACACACACACACAACCAATGCAGAATAAAACACATCAACAGACTGCTCGCGATGTATATAACCGTACACCGGCCACCCGGTATATATAGGCACCGCATCTTGACCTGCCATGTAGTACCGGTAGGAGACATGTTTTGCGTGCTCGAAAAATAAAGATTCACAGCATACGCGTAAACTTTTAAGGTTTGCGGCAAGTCAACATGAGTCACAGCGACCTTTTAGTATAAAGCCGCTTTATCTCATCTTTTCAATTAACCAATTATTCGCTGGCACTCCGTCGTGTTGGGCGCACCCGCGTTAGCAGTGCTGATGCACAAACCCGCAAAATACACCTAAGCACACACAAACCAGGGCCACTCAATTTTTTTCATTGAGCAGTGGTGCACAAGCGCAGTAGCAGCGCATATCCAGGAAAGTCGGCGAAGAAGAGGCGTCGCTAGGCCTTTTCGAGGAGCACGGCTATGCGATGAACGACAGCTAACGATCACAGAATGCATCTCCTGTGCAATTTTCGCCGTCGTTATTTTAAACACAAATTAAAAATACGTGTGCGCTATTGGCGGCGTCTTCCGGAGCGTTGCACTTACAACGAACGAGACGGCTCGCAGGCCCGGTTTTCACCGTGCTCGTACTCGCAGTGCACCCGCGGCCGCACGTTGGTTCCGTCTGCCTCGTATCGGGGCTCGCCTTCGTGCTAGATGCTTCACAGCGGTGGCCGCATGGAACGAAATATACAGTTCGCACTCTACTTTACTCCAGCAGACCTATGACACGCTTGTTTCACCTGCCCCGGCGGCGCATTCACACCTGCCGCTAGCCGGCTCCGTGCCGACGACGTAGCGAAGCCTTTTTCTTATCGATGCGAAGCTGTAGCCGGTCACACTCCAGGAAGCAACCACGGACAATCACACCGGCTTGGTTTTGTTGCCGCTGGGAGCGTTCTTCGTAGCTCTTCGGAATTCGACACGGAAGCGAGGTAACCGCGGCGTCTAGGCTTGGAGGCTTGCGCTCGTACGCGCACGGCCGCTCGATGACAGAAGAAGCACATGAGATCCAGCCCGTTGTGCGCAGCCGAAGGCCGGCGAGAGTTGAACTTGCCATCACCACAATCAGACATATACAGCGCAAGCTTCTTACACTCGCCTGTCTCCAGAGTCACTAGACGACATACGGGAACGATATGCGAAAATCTGTATTACAGCTTTCCAGCAGGTTTTAGGGGCGAAGCTCCTCTTAGTCTAACCTTGTCACGTCTCCGTTGTCCGGCGTAACCACCTTTGCAAACTGCCCACTACTTCGTCTTTGCAAACATCCCACTACGACCCATCACCGATCCTTTGCAAACTGCCTACTACTTCATCTTTGCAAACATCCCACTACAACCCATCATCGATCCTTTGCAAACTGCCCATTACTTCATCTTTGCAAACATCACACTACGATCCATCACCGATTAATTACTTCACCGACCATAAAGCCGTTATAATGAAGGGGGAACGAAAGCCACCTTTGCAAAGTGCCCACTACTTCGTCTTTGCAAACATCCCACTACAACCCATCACCGATCCATCACGTCACCGACCATAAACCGTTATAATGAAAGGGGAACGGAAGCCACGTCTAGCTACCGCTTACGAATAATAAAATTTCTTGTATAAATATATACAATGTTTGTCACGTCTTTGATGCGGTACTGGGCTATCGCTTTAATACTGTTGGGCGAAACCACTGAAGATTTCATGGTGTAACCATGATTGCTTCAGGAGCTTCGCCCAAGCTCTTCATCATTCACCCGTGGATATGCTGTGAATTGTTTTTTTCGAGTAAGCCCTTTCGTTTACAGACTGCTTTTCTCGCTCATTGTGCTTTGGCATTCGGCAGCTGCAGTTCCAGTGAAAGTGCGTAGGCTGAAGGTCAACAATGAGACGCGACAATGCCATACCAGCTTTGAAAAAAACAAAGAAACATTTGTGGCGTTTGTATACCTTCACTGGAACTAGAAGCGGCTCTCATCGGCGGACAAAACCGCCGAAGCAGGGGGAGCTTGAGCTCACTGGGTAATAAACTCTGAAATGGTGGTTAAAAATCACGTGGCAGAAAACTCCCCGCGTAGTAAAATTGAATTGTGGCATCATTTTACTACGTTCCTCAGAGGTGGTGGTAAAACTACGTCATGTACCACTTTTACTCCGACATGAGGTAGCAATTTTAGAAACGAGGGAGTTTTCAGAGGTAATGAGCCGCAAAAACCCCAATCTCGGCTAACTTTGGCTTACAGTGTAGGCGCTACCATATTCTAGGGTCAACGCTCGTGTGATATTGTTCAAACGTCGCAAGGGTGTACCTGCAATGCAACGTGAATTTCCTACGTGTATGCTGCTTTGGGCTCGCTTCAACAACCAGTTTTGGTGTTGATGTAGTCCGCCGCCGCCATCGGTGTCCGTCGCAGCTATGGCGCATAGTGAGACCAAAGCCTAATAGGAAGTTTAGGCTTCGCCGTTAAGAGTGCAGTGCGATAGCGTTATTTGGCCTGCATTTGTCGCTTATCGTATTTTGCTTGTCGGTGGAAACCTCAACTGTGTCGTGAGGGTATGAATATCTTCGCACGTTGTTACAATTGACGCCTGGTCCAAAGGGGAAGCGGCGTCCTCAGTTCTTCGAACAAGGTGCCGGAGGGCTGCTCGCCTGCTGACAGCCGTTCAAGCACTTGAATGGACGTCCCGGGTCGCAAAATGAGGCGCCGTGCTGTCTGACGAATCAAGATTCGACAAGACGACCGTAACGGTTTCTTGTCTCCAAATCATCCTCGGGGAGACAACGGCGTCAGCACGGATGACGACCGGTGCCCCTAGCGGTGAAGTACTTCGGGGCGGCGGGCCTTTTGATGTCCCCGCGTGTTACCCATCACCCTGGAGCCTTCACATGTCAAGAAAGGACCCACTTAGTGCCACAAGGGAAAGGTGCGGTGACTACGCCCCCTTCGAGGGCGTTGTCTTGGGTGGGTGTGAGCGGCACCCTCATTAGTTCTATGTGTGACGTGATTTGACCGTCCCAACTTGGTGCAGTTCCCCTATCTATGGAACTTGGACAAAGAAACCCTTTATAAGGATCCCCCGCGGCCTCACTCGACGCAAGATGTTCGTCATGTAAGAACTAAATGCTCGCCATGTAAAAAAGGTGAATAAACCACGCTAAGTTTCCTTTCAGTCTCTTCATGCCGCCTCTGCATCTTTGTATCGAGTCTCCGGTACCTGCAAATGGTGGCTGCAGCGACGAGCGTGACATTGCAGTTGCAAACTCTCCGAAGGCGCCTACTGCAGGTACATTTTCTAAGACCCATAGGCGTGCGCAGGGTTGTCCTTTAGAGGAGGGAGTGGGGGGAGAAGGCAAAGTGGGCGGATTTTCCCTGGAGCTGCCCCCCACCCACTGAGGCCCTTACGATCATTTTTTAAAGAAAAACTAGGCAGGAAAAAAGCATACACAAGAAAGAGAGGGAAAGACACGCAGCGCTGCACACACAACTGACAGTTGATTGGAACGTAGCATAAACTTATAAGCACAAAACCGCTCATGTCACCTGAGGTGAACTTCAGCAAAATTTTAAGTCCTATGCTCATAAAAAAATCACAGGGTCCGTTATTCATTCACGTAAGACGACTCGAAGGCGAAAGCTATCTTCTTTTTCGTTGCAGTCGATGTATTTATCCCGCCCCGCCACCCACCGAGAGCTTTCCGCCCCTAACGTGATTCTGCTCTGCGTCAAGGATCATTTACTGCTTCAGTATTAGCATTCATTAGCTCCTTGAATGAAGGAAAACATAGTGAATAGCTTTCACTTTGCAGGATTGAAGTTAATGCCAAAGACATTGTTTAGGGAGAATTTGAAACGACCAAATAATAAAAGTAATGTATGAGCGAGCAAGACTAATTAGGCAGACGAAAGGTATAGGCTATTCTCTTAGAAAAAGTTGCCTTCACAAAAGAGGGCTCAAGAGCGCCTGAAACGAAATATATGTAAACGTTCCTAATTTGCGTCGTGGTCTAGACTAACACTACTTTGCACTAACTTGTGAGGACTTGGACAGAATGCGTCTTCAGTAACGAAGGTAGGCCTATTCTATGTACAATGTGACATGTACAAAGAAAACCCTGGTTACGAAGCTCTTTGAGATATATGCGATATTGGGATAACCACTATTCAGGCCGCTGCATGGAGAAGTCATCACAACACGTCCGCTGTAACAGCCGGTTCATGGCGATGTCCAGAGTCCGCAAACACGTAAACCATTCACTAAGGCCCTAGTGAAGGACGTTTAACGCGTCCTTGTTCATATTTGATATAAACGGAGGTTGTCAGGTCGTTATTACCTGAAAAGCTTCTCATGTGAAAGCTGGGGAACTGCACTATCGTGTGGCTTGCACCAAGCCAGTGCCGGGAGGCCATAAGGCGCATGCCACTTTGTCAGTGCGATACGTTGTTATTGGTTTAGTCGTGCATTTTATGCTCATATGTCTTTACATGGATACTTCAAGGTCCCAAATAATGCCAAGGAACTATTCGAAAACTATATTTGTCATATGTTTTAACTAGAATGAAAAAATTAGAAAGTGACACTAGGCAGATTCCACACCCTGTGTCAAACAACTTGAGCATATGCTTCAGATGACGAATCGAATCGACACTGCACTGTTCAAAAGAAGCAGCATTTTTTCTGAAGTCCCCGAACAGGCCTGATACTCTATAGAGAGCGAATGCAAGTCGTATGATGGGGCGATATTCCAGAACGATCACTTCCGGTGATATATCATTCTCGGTATGTTTTCCGTACTCTTTATATACTGTATATTGTGGTGTTGAAGCGGGTAGAAGAAATAGCTCGTGGCATTCTTCTACCAACTTCGACGCCAGTAAGGGTAAGATTTACCACTGCTCGTGCGTAAAATGCGCCTTCAATCGCGGCTGCTCTTTTCTATGACGTAAAGCTTAAGGCGAACCTATCTAAATGCAACATCGAGTCGTTTGCTCAGGTGAGAGGCGAGACATTGCTGCACCGGCAGCCGCCATCCGCATTTTCTTGTCATGGTTGTTTCTTCGAAATGATGGTCTGTCGTACTTTAATAAAACGCTCACCAGCGCCACCTTCGCCAGTCGTCATTCGAGGTAGCAGAAGCTGGAGATTACGCCGCTTTTGAAGTATACCGACGCGGCAGGTGCTCGGAGTGTTTTACAGCGTCTTATCGCGTACTGTCGTTTCCACAGCGGCAAGTTTCAACACGGCAAGTTTAACAACGCTCGGATACACGATGCATATCGTCTGAGGATCACCACACTCGTAGATTTTCTGTTGACTACTTGTTATGCTGCGCGGAGGCACGCAAGAAAAGCGCTGTGCAGTCTCGTGGGCGGCGCCTATATTTATTCTTGGGTTGCGAGCGACTATAGAAACGCTGTCAGCTGAAACCACATGCTGCGTTTGTCGCTATGGGCAGCGATAACGGAAGACCGAAATTATCAGCATTCCTTAAAGGTGTACTGAAACACTTTTTGTGTGTGTACTTCTTGGGTGGGCCGATTATTTGCTAACTTTTATGGCCCATCTTTCAATGGGGTTAGAAATCTTCATGGTGCGAGTGAATTAAGAGGCGAGCCTAATGAACCCTGAAACGTTTTTCCAGATTTGGTGTACACAAGCAGGGTGTCGGAACGGAACGAAAACCGAAAACGAAAAACGAAAAAAACGATATTTTTGACCGGAACGAAAACGTAACCGAAACTTTATATATTATTTCGTTCCGCAGTGAAACCGAAATTTTTCCAATCGTTTTTCGGTTCACGAGAAAACTTCGCGATCCAGAACAACAGAGCTAGTGCAATGTGAGCATATGTCAGGGTACAGTACTAACGCGTACCTCAGGCAGGAATTCCAAAGCAAAGATATGTTGAAATTGTGCGAAAAACGAAAACAGTGGCAACCAGAGATGTTTGTATTAACGCAAGTGGACTTTTGCGCGCCTGTCACGCAGGCCAAAGTGGAGAGGGCATTGTCGGCGCTGAAGTTCGTTACAGCGAAAGCTGTTATGAGATCACAACAGCTGATTTTGGGGCCATAGTTGTCCGCCGCCGCCGGTGTCCGTGACCGCTATCGCGTGAAATAAGAAAAAAATTGAATGAGAAACATATTTCTAGGGTTGGATGTGGGATTTTAACCCGCGCCCTCGGCGTGGCAGTCGGGTCTTTCACCACAGTGTCACGCTGGTGCTTGTAGCTCCTTCGCAAAAATACTCTATCGAGGCGTCATGTCGGGTGGGGATTCGTGTTAACATATGTAATATAGCGTGGTAGAAGAGCAAACTAACAACCAGTCATCGCACAATGCTAATAGCACTAAGTGTGTGGTTTAATGCTTCCCACCAGTGTTGCGGAGTTACCACTCCGGAATTGGAATGACTCCGGAATCATTCCACATTTGGACAACGCTTGGAGGAACGGAATGAGAATGGAATTAAGCGCCTTTTCCACGCAATGGAATGGGAATGGAATTACACCTTTTTCCGAAAATAGAGCACGTTTTCGTCTAAGTGCTGTTTTTCAAACTTCAAACATTAGTAAGTCAGAGCCTCGAATTTAACAATAAAGCAGTATTTTTAAAATGGCTTGGCTGATTACAAGCACGCTACATTTATAAGCAACGCGCCTACTACAAACAGAGGCATAAGTTAGTGTACAAACAAATTCATTATCCCAGCAGGTACTGAAGGGAGAAACAAACTACCCCTGCGCGTTTGTTCGCAGTGATACCCCCTCACAAAAGTGGCGAATACTCTATGCACAGCCTGATCTTTATCTCACGAGCAGTTTAGAACCTGACACACGTGAATAACCTTTGCGACAACGAAGACACTGCATACCCGCGCACAGGCGAACACAGAATGCTCCCCTCACCACATCCATGCTTGCGAGGCACGCTTGACAACCATGAGTGCTGACGAGCAGTGCGGCGCAGTGTTCCGTATTCGATGCAAAGGCACAAGGTGCCCGAGAGGTGCACTGTTCCAACTAATACCAGCAGATCTAGAGGGTTTTGTTCCCCATATTTACGAAATCTTAGTTTTCTCCATATTCACGACCGCTCCAGACGCGTGGTAAAACGGCTTAGTCTTCTTGAATACTATCTTTTTTTCAGGATAAAAATACGCTATGTCGTCATTTTAGCATTGGCACATTTAAGCTTAAACATTATTCAAACAACACCATTCGTTAAAACATGCTGACCATGCAAGTACTATAGGTAGCGGAAGAACTGTCCCTATGGGAATTAGTACGAGATGTCACCAAGGTACTATCCCTCGACCTTGGTAACGTGTTTTGCGTACTTTTGCAGTTCTTAATGCATCTGATGGCATCAGCTTAATGGGGCGTTCATTCTTGACTCTATCAAACTATCAAGATGCCTTTCCTACTTTGAGGAATTACAGCAATGGAATTGAACTGTCCGGCCAATCCCGGAGTGGGAATGGGCTAAGTTTTTTCATTCCGAGGAGTTGAAAGGAATGGATTTGCGGCAAGTCCTAATTCCTCGGAATGGAGCTGGAATGGTATGGAGGCTCCCATTCCGCAACACTGCAAGTTCCCACCCACTGCAAAGTGCTCAGCCATAATTCCTCATCGTCATCAGCTACAGCACAAAGTGCACTGACTTATACAGATGTGTAGCGGCGGGTACCACGTTTCTCCAAAAAGAATGACGAAAAATTGCATAGTAGGAACTAAGGTACTTTAGAAAAATTACGATGATTTATGGCGTAGTGGGTACCTTGCATGTGTACTTGTATTGCCCCAAGAGAATCTACAACGGGCTCTACAAAGACCGCTCTTCCAGCTTTCGCTGTGACTGTGCTGCGTGTTCCCCGCAGGTCTGGCGATCTTTTTATCAGGACAGCGGTCTCGGACATCAGAGAGTACACTCAGTGACGTGCTGCTTCTGAGGTCGTGCTCCCTCCCTTGACACAAAGCACTGACAGTGGAGTGACATACCCATAGGGCCAATGGGGACGTTTTTCCGCTTCCGGCGACGGTGGCGGTTCCTGGGAGCGGCGGGAATTGACTGGATTTTGGATTTCTGCTGGAGGCGAGCCAATCCGAAAGGAAAAAATCCAATATGGCCGCGCCCGTTCGCGGTCGCTTCCTCGCTCGTGGTGCCACCGGCTTCGCGGCCGCGACGTCGGTTCGAGCGTTTGCGCACTAATTGCTACTGCAATGTCTTCTCTCTTTATTGCTGGTGTACGTACGTAATGTGTGTAGTTGTTTTTCTGCTTCGTTGTAGCCTCTGTGGTAGCATGGCGAATGGTGGCGAGCGGCGCCGTCGCAGCTGCACAGCAGCCCCTTTCGGCGCTAGCTCGAGAAGCAAAAAGCGCATATAACTTTCTTCACATGATATTTTATTGAAAGAAACGTAAATTTCTGCACGTTTAGGCAATATTTGGGCTATAATATCGGTAATAATAACAAAAGAAAACTAAAAGGATTTGAAATACTGCTGTGGTAAAACCTGAATACAGGAATGCGTACATCGAGCACGCGTACAATATAAATAGGATACGAAAACGCATAATACAGCATAATACAATCACATAAGCAGGGTAAGCATATAAAGAAGTGCTACATCAGCGTAAATAAGTGTACACATACGAGTTGTACAGATTATGACTAACAGCATGAAGCGAAAATTCCCGCGCATTGAAATATATCATAACAAAGCAAGTTGTTCGAATGGTTGGTTCATACTGTGCAACAGATAATGACGCAACGCAAGCCGAAGAAAACAAGGGGTACAGGAAAAACACCGCTTCCTGTACTTTTTTTTTATTGCCCTGCGTTGTGTCATTGCCTTTTGCAGATATACACACACACATACTTTTGCATATATGTACACAGAAAGTGCACCTAACAGTCATAGCCTTTGGCTCATGTAGACGAACCCATGGAGCATAAGTAGATCAATGTCATAATATACTGCAGTGCTACAGCATATCATTTTGTAAAAGCAGTGACACAAATCTACCATTTGGCTCAGCTATCTCTGATCATGTTTCCTCCAGGTAAATGTGTTGCAGGCAAGCTCACGTGATGTGAACAAGACACGCGATGCTTTAATTTTTCAAGTAATAAAGGGAGAAAAACAAAACGAAGAGTGGTCTAGACTCAGTTGCAGAGGTGACCGTTGAAATATGTGGAAACATTGTGGTTGTGACTGGTGAACAACAGGAATGATCACAGGTCATTAGTTAAGTTCGAAGTGGTGCGAAATACTCAAGGTAACATGAAATATACACGAATATAAGCATCTTATCAAAGAAATAAGTATAGTAAAGTGCAAAGTTGAACGCAGCTTCCCTATTATTTTTCTACCAGGTATCATGTTGGATCCATCACAATGTCAGAAGATTTTCTGAGCAGTACTTATATTGCAGATGGGGAACACTGCACAGTTTCATCATAATGTGTCACCAACTAGAACTGCATCGCTTGTCATTCGTTGGTTCAGGAGGTGGAATGTCAGAGTTTGCAGAGTTTAGTTAAACAAGAAACACAGTTGCTCTACACAAACAGTACGTTGTGAATAGTTTCAGTGGGTATGGATGCATGCTTCTATTTCAAACTAACATGCATGTCAACCGAGTCGCAGCTTCTGCACAAACCCCTCTGGAATCCTCACAGAGCTGAGCACTTTATCAATGTATCTCTTATGCCTGTGAATAGCTGACACCATCAGTTCTTTGCAGTGGCACAACAGTCATGACCAGAGGTTTGTAATTGAAAAATGACAGAGCCCCTGTGTGCTGAAAATCTTTTGGACTTGGTGAGCACCTGAATTCATGCATGCTTCAACCTTCGTGGCCCGTCGCAGTGGTCTAGTGGTTACGGTGCTCAACTACTGGCCCGAACGTAGTGGGATTGAATCCCGGCTGCATATCAATGGATGCAATATGCTTGAGGGCCCATCAGCTTAGATTTAGGTGCACGTTAAAAAAAACCCCAGGTGCTCAAATATCTGAAGTGCTCCACTACTGCATGCCTCGTATTCGTATCATGGTTTTCGGAGATAAAACCCCCACATTTTTTATTAATAAACCTATTTTTGCAACGTTCATTGTGAATTAATCACACTGTTACTGTTTATAAAGACTGCTTCAGTGTAAAACGAGTCATCAGTATTACATAAATTTTGGCATTTTTGGGGAGGCTGGATGTTTGATTGCCTCTCAAACCATGTCAAGCAAACAGAAAGAAAGCAGAGCGAGCAGGGTTTTTCAGTGCATTTTGGAAAGTGTTGGCATTTCCCAATACTAAAGCAATCCAGAACCTCTGGTTGTAATACTCATGCTGATAGGGGCACACAAGGCTTCAAAAAAAAAGTTAGTCGGTTAAACTTGTATAATACAAAGTAATGCAGCAGGAGCAAAAGTAGTCAATGCATTACATACAACCATAGCAGAATTATAAATACACATATATAAATATATACCTACATAAAATATACATATATACATAAAAATACGTACATATACACACAAAAAAAATAGTGCAACACATCTAAAAAATGGATAGGAAATGGGTGCAGAAGGCTGCATTAGAAATCCAATTTACATAATCGTGTTCTAGAAAGGCACAGGATAAATTTAGCCTGCTACTTTATGTTTTTGCTGGCAGCAGCACGGTGCCTTGACTTTGTTTCTTGTGTGTTTTTGTTTACAAATGTAATGTGCCAATGTAGCCTTGTGCGGCAGAACATTTTAAGAAATTTCACAGTGCAGCCAACTGAACAGAAAAGAGCTTGCCGGATTGGCATCCTTTCTACCAGATTTTTGCACACATTGGAAAAATGTGCACAATAGTTGATTTCATGTCTGAAGGCCGATCTAATTCCTTTATGTAATTCAGTCATGATTCAGTGGTTACTGCAATGGAACCGAGGAATTTCTCGGGTACACCACTTTCCTTGAGTAGTGAAAAGAATTGGTGTCGTCCATGGAGAGAGCCACCATCCACTTCAAGGAGTGTTCTCGTATATGCACTCACTAGTCCTCAGTTCAAGAAAGTTGTTCACAAGAGTACCTGCGACATGGTACACAACATTTTCATACACCATGTCAGTGGCATCTTGTGAAGATGCCTGCAGATCAGATGAATCAGAGGCCTGCTGCGTGCTGTGGCTTGCGGTTGGTGTGCTGCTAGGTGACAACAATGCAGATGCACTCTCCAAGTTGTTGAGGACAGCAATTGTTGTCACATCACAGTTTCCTTGAGAAAGTTTGAAGAGCTTGCCAATCCAAATATTTTTTCGAGCCGCCACGAATAGGTATACATTTGGTGTCTCATTGCAACCATGTCTTTGACAAATGATTCCAAAAACGTTTTCTAGGGGATCTTGCTGCAATCAACGTGTGAAAAGATGAGTGAAATCAAAGTCCTCTTTTAAATCAGTCCACAGCAACAACAAGGCTTTGATTGTAATTCTGCCAACCCTTTAACAGTGCGTGGCTGCTTGTCCCGAGGACTACCAAAGTGCCATTGGGCAATCTAACTGATGCATGACTCAAGGGAAGCACGGTGTTCCGACCCATCAATCATTGCATACCGCAACTTATCGTCCTGATTTTTTAGGGTCGAACTGTTCAGGTTGTCAAAAATCTTGTCCATTCTTTCTGTGAACTGAGCTGTAAATTTAGCATCAACAGGAAGCTCTTGAATGGCAATGAGAATGAGGAGTGCCACAGAGACAGATTCACTGAATACTTGTGTGGCATACTTCACTCTTATGTCAGCAAAGGGCATCTTGTAGATATGTTGCTCTTTGAGCTTCCTAGCCAATCTTTTTTTTAGATGTTCAGTTGGTGTGTTAGAGGCGTGATTTGCGAGTATTTTTGTGAAAGGTTTGAATGTACGCCCAGTCAACAACCTCGGAGCCAATCGTGAGCTTTGTTTTCTCAAGTTATTCCGCGTGCACTTTATCAGGAGTGGGATGTTCAAACATGAAGTATAGTTTGCAGTTGTTGACAGTAAAACATGGTTCATGAAGAGAATAGATCAGCATTCTTGACAGGCTGACATTGTTTGACCCTTGATCATAGATGACCACTTTTACCAAAAGACCTTTTTTTCCAAGCTGCATAATTACACCTAATAGCAGCTTGTGCATTGCAAGAGCTGATGTTGCATTGCGGGACACTGCAAAGGCTACTGACTGCATCCAAATTCTCGATATGCCAGACACAGCCAATAGAACAGCTTGAATTTGCCACACGAGAAGCCCTTGTGTTTCCATCAAATGTGTAGCCAATCACATATCTTTTGATTGATCGTACATCAAATGTCTTTTCAAGGCTATTTAATCGAATAAAAGACAGCATGCTTTGTATTGCAGAGGCCAAGTTTTAATGATTGATCTATTGCATCCATGGCACCTGGAATGATACGAGGTGTCATTGCGATGTCTGCCAGCCAGCACCTGAGTGTCCGCACATGTGGGCAAGTGAAGCATTTCTATCAGGAAGCGTGAAATGAGAGTGAATTGTTTCATCATTTGGACCAATGTTTTTTTTTTTTATTTTGGGAACGTACCAAGCCTGATTTGTGCTTTAAGCAGTTCAAAAAAGGCCTTTGACAAATCCGGTTCAAGCTTGTTCAAAACCTCCTGCTGCGTTACTCGCCTCGCCTCGTCCCTTTTTTCATCTGACCGACTGCCTTGTGGTACCTTTCACTTCATGACTGCAGTGTTAGCAGGTTCTTTTTGGTGCGAAGGGTGTGCACAGAGCGCGTTTTTCTTCGTCAACTTTCTTGGCGTTCTTGCATCTGCTCCGCGCTGCTGTCCTCCTTGGAAAATTGGAGGCCGCTCAGACCAGGCTCAGCTGAAAAAAAAGACATGGAAGAATGCGAAGGTATAGGCTTTCATCAGTATTGTAGAGAAAAAAAAAATCACGATTAAGCTATCAGGGCGCAATCACAGGGCTACCAATATACGGACCACTATGTGCTGCCATGCCATTTTTCATTGGAAGCAATGTGTATTCTGCGACTGAGACAGGAATCATAATTGATTTATACATTCCAAGCATTTTATCTTCAAAGAATCATCCATGATTAAGGAAATATCACAAAGCATTGCAAAAATGAACATTTCATGAAATGCTGAACAGAGGCAATGACATTTACAAAGTGGAGGATTTGGAATTATTCGTCTCATAAATAGCTATCTGGACTGCATAAGCCACATTTACATGAATGCCCACCTTGATTGTGCATCATATTCCGCTGGCCTATCTCGCAGAGCTACACTCATCACAACAAATCGGATAGCACAATTTTCAGTGTGAACCATGTAGGTCCAACTGCACCCACCTTTTATTTGAAATATAAATAATTGCGTGAACTAAATCACTGGTTGCTGGCCCTGAACTATACGCATGGTTTTGTCAACATTATAGGTTGTGACAATATTACACAGGCTTAGGTGTCCATATCTACAAGGAAAACATCAAGACTACTGGTCCATACTTCGATTATGCAGATGCAGGATGTGTACTTTGCAATAATTCTCTCTCTCACTTTTTGCACTTACCATCACTTGGTGAAACCTGTGACGGTGGTGTGGGCCTTCTTGTGGGTGTGCTTGGCGAAGCGGCTAGAAAAATGAATAAATATGCTATAAAAGGCTGGCAAGCAGGTATTTTAATACCCTCACTTTGCATTGCACGTGTGAATACTGAGCAACAGACTTATGGAGCAATTTTCACATGTGCCTGAGGAAAACTACTCAGTGTTTCATCTACATGGAATGAGCTCAACAAAGAAAGCACCGAATCTATGCACTGATGTAGAATAAGAAAAGATATCTACACCACACAACAAAGCTTTCTTGCAGGGAGGTTTGTTTGTTGTGAACTCATACCGAGCTCCACAAACACTAGAGGAGTAAAAACGGAAACAGGACAGAGTACAAACTATTTATACTGCGAGAGGCCAAAAGCCATTTTCGCTGCTCTATCTCCCTGTTTCTTCATTTTGCGTTTGTGCAGCATGCTATCAGTTCATCCATACCATGTAAACGGTGCACTCACACAGACATTCTTAGTGGAAAGCATGCAAAATTCTACTCTATGAGCGCAAGCTAACAACATTTTTTTTTTTTTCCCCTAGAGTACATTTCCTGCATTTAAGGTTTACATACAGCAATTGTTCTCATAGCACTGGTAATTGAAAAACCGCTGTGGCATTTCTACCTACTGTTCTAATTTCAGAGAACAATCTGCTCGAGTGTGCAGGTGTAGAATACAAAATAGTACCGCTATTTGTTTTTATTTTCTGCAAGCTATTTGTGCAGTATTACAGTGGCACCACCAACCAAATATTCTGTACCCTTTCATTCCAAGCAGGAAGGTGAAAAAGATCCTTGTTCGGTACACCTACCTTCCACACTAGGGGGCAGTCTCAGCAGCAGGGACAGCAACTCGTTTGCAGTAAACTGGTTGTCTGCAATTAAAGTACTCGAACTTAGTCACCTACGGTGAAAAAACAGCTGGTAGAGTAAATACACTTGCAAGCTTTTAGAGGCATGACACTAAGCTTAATAAATGTGATTGTTTTTAATTTCCACTAAATTATAATTACAGATAATTACATATATCCCGACAATATTCTCTGAATTAAACTTGATATAGAAACACACTCGATCGAGTTCTTGTTTTCCACTGCTTTTGCGAGTCCAAACGATATTGTAAGCTTATAAGGAATTATGGTGTGTAAGCGCTAAGCGCAAACAGCGCATTTGAAAAAAAAATACAGAAAAGTGAAAGGGCGGCGGTGGGGATGGGTCCAGATTAGAGAGGGAAAAAAGTGGCCCCGCGCGATAAGTGCGGCCTTTCATGAACATCCAAAACCGAGCTTGGCCATGCCTTCGCCCGTTGGAAGCATCACGAGGGG